>NC_133809.1:1949810-2019810 GCF_043250625.1 Sebastes fasciatus | reverse complement strand
TTAAGGCGGATCTCGACTCTCGCTATGTAATCCGCTCCTCACATGACTTCAAAGGAGGCGGCGAGGAGCGCCGGGCCTCCTCCTGTTTACCATATCAAGGCTCTGCTGCTGCTGAGGAGGAGGAGGAGGAGGAAGGGCGCGCAGAGCTAAAGAGGCTGGAATTGAAACACGGCGATGATTTTGTTAAGTTGTGACGCTCATTAGGAGGAGGGGAACTGGGGGGGGGGTTACACTCATATTCTCCTCCTCCCTTCATCCCTTCATCCCTCCTCTTCCTCCTCCTCCTCCTCCTCTTCTCCCCAGAGTTGTTCCTCTCTCAGATTCTGCTGAGGCGTCGACCTCCTCGACTCCCCCATCATCTCTCATTCCTCCTCTCTTCTCCCCTTCATCCCTCGCTCCCTCCACACAGCGGTGTCTCAGCTGTAGTGATGAATGGTGTTTAGTGTCACACACACACACACACACACACACACACACACACACACACACACACACACACACTCAGTGTATAGCTGGTAGTCTCAGCGTGATGGATAGTTGAGATAGTTGCAGATACTGACAGAGGAGAGCGGTCCTCTCTGTCTTCTTCCTCTGTCTCTCTGCATCCTCCTCTCTTCCTCTAGTGTCCAGTTGACGTCACAGAAAATTTATGTTTTCTCCAAAAATGTGTAAAAGCTATAAACTCCACAACGGAGGCTGGTCCAATCTGTCTTTTGAGTCCCTTATCAAGTTAGATTCAACTTTATTTTATAAATTACAAAGTAGAAGGTAGTCGGTGTTGTCAGTGTTACCGGTGTTACATGGTGCACACACCGATTACATTACGTCCCCACTGTCCCCACTGTCCACACCGTTGTTTTGCTTTTTGTACAGAAATAAAACCCATTTAGTTAAGTTTGGCGGTGGAGCGCTGTGTCATCAATACATAGTCGGACGATGGACGCTACTAACTGAGAGTGAAAGTGTCTGCTCCGTACGGAGTGTCAGCTCGGAGTAACAGGAGTCAGATTTCACACCCAGGACAAGAGAGAGTTGACAGACAAGACGATGGCGGAGGATTTGGTTTTGAAGTGGAAAGCAAACGTGCCTATTTGACAATATTTCAGATTTAAACCCAACGCTATAGGTAGCCTCCTGCAGCGAAAGCTGGACCGGAGAGGCCAGGCGCACAGCCAGCCAACATTAAAGATCAGAGTCAGCGCGCTACACATATTGGGCGTCATCTTTTCTTGTAAAATGTCCGGTGTAATCGGTAACACCGGTGTTGTCACAAGTTTATTAACCGGAGGGAAAATTTCCTCACCGTCACATAACTACAGAGAACTTAAAGAAGTATTTCACCGCTGAAAGGTGGTCTTTTTTTATAAAACTAGTCTTTCTATGCTGTAGAAAGGTGCAAAAAGTAGACAAAGTACGATACAATTTTCAGTAATAAAACGTTTTGCAAAAACTGTTTTATGGTGACATTTCAGAAAAAAGCCTGAAGAGACATGGCGGCGATCAACCTTCATTTATTAAGGTATCGCCAACGATCAGGTTCAGGCAAGGTCACGCTCAGGCAATGCGTAGAAAACAAACGTTTGTAGAAAAAGAGATGAATGCATACGAACTTGTTAAATTCAAATCCAATCATACGTCAGATTGCGTTGAAGTCTATTCGATTTCTTTCCCCTAAAAAGGGGCGTGGCCTTGACTGTTTTAGCGAAGTACCCGTATGAGCCGCTCTGACGTAGATCTCGCCTAAATCTGTGTCTTCAGATACTAACTTTCCAGAAAGTCCTCCGTCCGTCTTCATCTCTCTCCGTCCTTCATATGTACTGTAAACCTCCTCTTCCTCTTCCTCTCCTCTTCGTCTGCAGCTGTGTTTACTTCTCTCTGCAGACGCTCACACACACACTGGACCTCCTTCGATGCTCACGACTGAGAGACACACAAAGAAAAGAGAGGAGAGACAGAGAGAGGAGGGAAGGCAAACAGAGAAGAAAGAATGAATATCAGATGTGCAGAGAGAGAGAGAGAGAGAGAGAGTCAGATATTTGATCGGCTTCTTGTCAATTTTTAATTCTTAATAACTTATTGAAAGAGCCTCTGGTGTCTGTGATCAATACTGCTGCTCACTGTACAGGTTGGTGTGTGTGTGTGTGTGTGTGTGTGTGTGTGTGTGTGTGTGTGTGCCTGTGTGTGTGTGTGTATGAATGTGTTTTTTTGTCTTTGTCATCCTGCATGACCTTCATGTGGAGACACGTCTGTTGGTTTTGTGATGAGCGTGAAACATTTATATCAAAGTGTTGCATCAGATCATCCTGATCAACTTCAGTCCCACATTTATACATTTATTTAATATTTTCATGACAAAAATCTATAAATGTAGAGCAGGTGGACTTTATTCCCTATTGAAAATAAAAATAAAAAAAATAAAAATAAAATAGAGTTAAATGAGGAAGACAGTTTTGGAAATTAACATAAATACATTAAAATTGTATTTCAATAAATTAAAAAGGATTTTTAATTTAAATTAAATTCCTCTTTCATCGTTATTGGCTTGTACACAGTATAAACCTGGGAAATGACAGAGAAAATAAACAAATACATATATTTAAATGTAGTAATTTAATAAACCAAATAATATGATGATAAAATAAAATAATTACAATAATTAAAAATAATAAAATTTGAAAAAATAAAATAAAATAAAAATAATAACAATAAATAAATATAAATAAATGAAGAATAAATTACATAAACTATTCTAAAAATGTAGAATAATTCTACAATAAAATTGTAGAATATGTAAATGAAAATGTAGCATATTAAAAAATAATAATAATAATAATAAATATAATAAAAAATAAAATGTATATAGGAATGTATGGAAAAGAGAAATATGGAAAAACTATGAAGAATATCGTCTCACTGGATTCTCAATTTAAGAGATAGTGTGTGTGTGTGTGTGTGTGTGTGTGTGTGTGTGTGTGTGTGTTTGTGTGTGTGTGTTGGCATCTGTCACACTGTGTCGGCTACTGAGGCGATGAATGTTCATACACATACACACACACACAAACACACACTCCTGTTTCCCTTTTCTCATTCTCTTTCAATTACTCTCTCTCTTTCTCTCTTTCTTTTGTCTCTCTCTCTCTCTCTCTTTCCTTCAGGGCTTTCTATATATGGGTCAATGGAACACACACACACACACACACACACACACACACACACACACACCCTCTGCACCCCCCAGCGTGTGATGGCGGCGTGGTAAATTAAATGTAGAGCTATATGTTGCCACCATCCAGATGACAAATGATGTGTGGTAATCGTCTTAGCTCTGATAGCAGCCGTAGCCCCTGGCAACGCAACACACACATACACACACACACACACACACACACACACACACACACACACACCTCTGTCAGCGTGTTTGTTTTGTTTGACTGCGTTTGTCCTCTATTGTCTGAGCGTGCATGAACATATGTCTGTCTATATTTGTGTGTCCTTGTGAATCTCTAACCTGTGCTGTCACGTGTGTGTGTGTGTGTGTGTGTGTGTGTGTGTGCCTTCATGGCGTACACTACACGTGTGTTTTGGGGTTCGCCGTTATGTTAACATTTTTCAGCCGTCCACCGTCAGCCCAACAACTGCTGATATATCCGCCCAGGAGTGTGTGCGCTGATAAAAAATACACAAAATAAACTCACAAAAACGTCGAGAGAGGGAATCTTCTTACAGCTGTTCTTCTTATTAAACAGAAAAATACGACTGTGAACTTTCTGAATCCAAGCTTCTAAGACGGGCTTAATTGCCTTGTTAACTCATCGTAAAACACTGGACACAATAAAACTCACCAAACCCGTCTTTGTTAGTCTTTCCAATGTTCCAACAATCACCAAAATAAACCTTTAATCCACAGAGTTAGATGTGAAGACATGCCGTCTCTACACACTGTTTTCCCCCGCTGTGCACTTTAAATTTCAAAATAAAATGCAGCCCGGTTGCATGAAAAGGCAAACGAATAACACGATCATTCACAATTAATTTAGCGTGTAATAAGAACGCCGTTCTTGCTTTTGGCGGGTCATTTGTGACGTTTTTTTAATGACGTTTGTGACCTGTTTTCTGTACTTATGTTAGGTTGTTTCTATACATATTTCACTTCAACTGCGTTCCGATCCATAGTATACGTAAACTGAACTTCCTGCTCCCTGATCAGGGAATGTCAGTTCAGGGAACACCCTGCAACGTCACCAACGTAGACATCACAGTCCACTTCACAGGGAACTATTAGGTGATAGGGAACGCACCTTTAGTTTACGTACTGATTTTAAGCCCAACCATGATGTTTTTTGCCTAAACATAAGTGTTGTAAAAATGTGTTGTAAAGTGTTGTAAAAATGACCCTAAAATGTGTCCTAATGACTCAACGGATGATGTCCGTGTAACGTCGTGCTGTAGATACGCCTTCCTGTGATATCGGGTTGTAAAAAGAACCGGTGATGAACTCAACCAATCACAGATGAACTGATGTATTGGTCCAGTCGTCCAGCTCTACTGTGACGTCCTGTTTGTGATCTTTTTTCACATTATTTTGATGCATCTGCGTCTTTTACTGATAAATGTTTCCACGTCTACACGTGCACACCTGTGTGTGTGTGTGTGTGTGTGTGTGTGTGTGTGTGTGTGTGTGTGTGTGTGTGCGTGAGTGTGTGTGTGTGTGTGCGTGTGTGTGTGTGTGTGTGTGTGTGTGTGTGTGTGTGTGTGTGTGTGTGTGTGTGTGTGTGTGTGTGTGTGTGTGTGCGTGCGTGCCCTCTGTTGGGAGGTGTAATAGCCGGCAGACAGCAGCAGCAGCAGAGAATCCGAATCCGGCCTCCAGCAGCAGATAAGAGCTTCCTCCAACTCTACCAGATAAAGACTCCTGTTTATTTACATTTAAATAACACTCCTCCTCTCTCTCATCTTTCTATCTGTCATCATCCTCCTCTTCTTCTTCCTCTTCTTATTCTTCTTCCCCTTCTCTCACTTCCTCTTCTTGTTCTTGTTCTTGTTCTTCTTCTCTCTCTTCGTCTTCTTCTTCTTCTTTGTCTTCTTCTTCTCTCTCGTCTTCATCTTTTCCTTCTCTCTCTTCTCCTTCTTCTTCTTCTTCTTCTTCTTCTCTCTCCTACTTCTCTCTCTCTTCTTCTTCTTTGTCTTTTTCTTTTCTCTCTTCTTGTTCTTCTTCTTCTTCTCTCTTCGTCTTCTTCTTCTTCTTCTTCTCCTCTCTCTTCTCCTTCTTCTCTCTCTTCTTCTTATTCTTCTTCTTCCTCTTCTCTCTTCATCTTCTTCTCCTTCACAGCGTCACACAAATTTCTCTCTCCAGTTGAAATATTTCAACTCTCACGAACACACCAATGATGCAGATTCACCTCCTTGCATTGACTTTATATGTAATGTGTTTTTGCTTGGTGTGAACGTACCGTGAGACGTGAGGAGAGGAGGCGAGGAAAGGAATCGAGGATGTACAAACTGAGAAATGAGAAGAGCAGAGAGAGATGGGAGTCAGATAGAAACAGGAAGGAAACATTGAAGAGAGGGAAACAGAGATACAACATGTGGACGACAAGAGAAAGTTAGAGAGAAAGTGAATTAAGAGAGAAGTTTAAGTGGTGAGACAGTGATGGAGAAGAGAGTGAAAGAGATGGAGGGATGACGAGGTGGAGAGGAGGGAAAATAAAGAGATAAATGGAGTGAGAAAGAAGGAGAGAGATTACTGGAAGTGAGAGGGAGGGAGAGAGAGATGAGTGGCAGAACGAGAGAGTCTCTCTAGTGTCAAATGAAGAGATAAGAAACTAACCCTCCCTCCATCCCTCCATCCCTCCATCTCTCTGTTTCGCTCCACAGAGAAAATGAGTGGGAATCCCACCGGGAGGCCTTAATCCATACTCTCTCTCTCTTTTTATCAGTCCCTCCCTACCTCGCTCGCCCTCTCTGTCAGAGTAAATCTCTCCATCTGAGTGCTGCTGGCTGAATGTAATGATCTGCTCTCTCTGCTGTCACCCTCACTGGTCAAACTGGGAGATGAGCTCTCACTTACTGGTTACATGGGAGGGACTAAACCAAGTACATTAACTCGAGGTACGTGTACTTTACCATGTACCTCTACTCCCCTACACCTCAGAGGGGAATATTGTAAAATCCTCGTCCTTCTGGAGGTAAATAAACTTTTTAAAAAGCTTCTCGGATCTGCTGTAAAATGCATCGTCACAAAGCTGAAAACATTAGAGAAACGTGGTTCTCACAGGACAGCGACGCTACAAACACATGATGATCTTATAGACCATGATGCATTGCTGTAGATTAAACTAGCCAACAGGATATATAGGAGTTAAAATGCAACATAGACATTAATGCAGCAGTGATATTGATGCAGAAACATCAGATATCTATACTTTTACTTTAAAAAGCTGTTAGGAAGTTAAACAGGTCCTAATTCTCTTTTAATTTTACAAGATTACATGTGAACACATCATGATAACGTTGTAATTTACCTTCGCCCAATAGTCATTTTGCTGAGCAGACCGTGAATGCCTCATAATAATAACTCAATGGCACCTCCGTTAACGTTTGTATCTCCGCTATTTAGCCAGTCGGGACTGCGCTGCCCACCGGCTGCTAACAGCTAACGTTACTAACTCTCCTCCTGCTGATTTCAACAGAGATTTGTTGTTCACAGTGTTGTTTTATCAGGGAAAAAAAAGGGTGCACCCCCTCAGGTTTAGTAGCGCCACGTTGTTGAGCGTTTTTTTTTCTCTCCGCCGTGTCTCCGGTCCCAAACAAACTGAAACACGATACATGCGGAACTGTCGGAGAGCATCAATAAGAGGAATCAATAGTCACGGAGACATGAGATGCCAAGGAATCGGACAACTACTGTTCTCTATTCCACTAGTATTTTCCCTGCCTGCCAAAGTGGTGGGTGTCCTGTTGCTTTTACCCGCCACTGCCAACAATTTACCCACATTTGGTGGGTGGCGGGTGCTAATTTCAGTCAACAAGTGGACAAAACAAGACAAGATATTTGAGGACGTCATCTTGGTGTTTCGGGAAATACTGATTCACCATTTTATAGACCAAACAAAAATAAACGTTAGTTGCAGCTCTAAAATAAATCAATGTTGACTTCTGGTTTCACACGGGACATGAGCAGCAGTCTCCTGGTGAAAGTCTGGTGTCTTTCCGACTCACCCATCCACCCCGACCTTCCTCCTACGTGGCGTTTGTCGCTCTTTATACTTCCTGGTTCACAATTACGTGGATTACATACAAATTAATTTCGGGAGATATATAAGAACGAAAGTATAGCTTCGAACAGTGGATGAGAACAACCTGCTTTGTTGCACATCATCCTCCATCTCTTCTGTCATCTTCGTAGTATCTGCTATTTAATAAAAGACAAAACTACTTTAGCAAAAAGACAAACCTGTGAGGTTGAGTAGAAACTTGTTGGACAACCCGGAGCGTCTGAATTGAAAGTGACTGGGTCAAATGGGCTCAGTGGCAGCGAGACTTTCCATCTCTCAGCGCCTCTGGCATTTCCTCCGGAGGGCCTGGCTCCAGAGACACACTGAGTGTGTGTGTGTGTGTGTGTGTGTGTGTGTGAGTGTGTGTGTGTGTGTGTGTGTGTGTGTGTGCGTGCTGCTGGCAGCGACATCAGAGCAGAGCTGGGCATGCATCCCCTCTCTGTCACCCAGTTCATAAAGCAGCACAGAACAGTATAAACCAGTCTGTGTGTTATTAATGGGCTAACGTACCTCTTACTGTAAATGATGAATAATGGCTGCTGCTGTGGAGGTAGTAGTGGAGCTGCTTTAAAGAGGAAAAATAGCTGCAATATAAAAGTCTATATGTGTATATTTGTTGGCAAGAAAATCAAATATAATACATAACGGGATAAATAAAACAAATTGTTCTGTATCAATGTGCTACTGTTGGAGAATTAAACCGGTAACATACAAGCTGCAGTTTGCAACCAGAGATCATTTCCTCCGTCTCATTTTGACACAACCAGAACCAACAGCAGACTGCAGGAGGAGAACGCCTCGGAGGGACTCCCTAATGTGTCGGCAGTTTTGGGAGCAACAATTATTGGTGAAACTGTCGCCATCTGTGATCTGCATGTAAGCACCGCTTCACGAACTGTCTCTGTGAAACGGACTCCTGCAAAGAGTCAGCGAGCAGCTTTGACATTTGGTGATTTGGTTGATGTTTTTACTGACGTTATTGATTGATGCTGTGGTTTTAGCCCCTCATGGTAACGTCCACCACTGAAATATTACAACAATTATAGGATGGATTGCCATGAAATTAGGTCCAGACGTTCATGTTCCCCTCAGGATGAGTTGTAATAACTTTGGTGTGGGGCTCGGAGATAATTCAATATCATAAATTATCGCCTCTTAATGGATGAAATCATATATCGAGATATCGTGGTACACAATTACGTCGTCCTCAGTGATCGGCTCACAAGTGGACAGCTCTAAGGACAGGTGTGAACGCACTCAAGACGCATTGAGGAAGCATTGAGATCGGATCTTTCAGACCACATTCAGAGGTGGTCTGGGCCACATATGACCACATTCTTCTACCAGTGTGTACGCGAATACGTCCTGGCCACATTAAGGACCGCCTACTCTACTGACGTCAAGCTGGGATGAGCGGGATCACCGCGCCCCTCAAGTGAAACAGGCAGACACGGGCGCTTGTCACCATGGAAACTGGATGTAGACTAGGCACGCAAAGTGCATTATTATCATACTGTCGGAGATGTGTCGCTGTATTTGTTCCGCTGCTTTGCGCGGAGCTGACACACGACCGCCTGCCCGTCTGTTCTCTGTCCTCCCGGTTCTCTGGAGCGCTGTACACCTACAGGCTGTTGTCTGGCAAAAGCAGCGGTGCCGGCATCGCTGCTTTTGCCACAATAATACAATAACCTTTTATTTTGATGTTAATACAATGTACCAGAATTAACGAATATGTAGGATATTACTACTGACATTCATGTAATATTACGTCACAACGGCTGCTGTATTAGCCATGTGTTTACTACTACTAATAATAATAATAACTTGGACTTATATAGCGCCTTTCAGAAACCCAAGGATGCTTAACTACGTGTTTATTTGCATATGGGGCGGGGAAGTGAGATCGGATCACAAGTGGCCACTGAAAACGCATTCTAATGCCAGGTGTGAACAGAGCAGTAGAATAAAAACACTTCTGACACCCTCCAGTCTGGACGGGAGTGATTGAAACGTCTTTTCTATCGTGTTGTAATATCGGGGCGTTTGCGGGGATACAGTGATTCACGACCTGAAAAAAAAAGTGGGACCGGGCTACCTCTACTTCCGGCGCCCACGGTCCAGGTGGAACTCGCGCTTGTGAACTTTGGTTTTGCATTAAGTGCATGACGTGTATTCTGTGTGCGGCCGCGTGCCCCGGACCGTGACGGTTAGGCACGAATACAGAAACCGTTACAGCCCTAATAAGTATATTTCCTAAAACATTCTGTTTTCATGTCCACAGACTTGTACCTTTTTGACTTTTTCGTCCCCGTAGAATCAAATATTTTCTAACACAGTTCACACATCTCTTTTACCTGGAGAGTTTCCTGTTCGTCCGAGCCTTGAAGAGCTTCAGTCAGCGAACAAAATGAAAGAGATTTTTACTGGCAGAACCAGAGACGTCTGAATTAACCGTCTCCTCTTCTTCTATAACATAACGGCTCTATAGAGAGAGAATGAGTCCTCCTGTAGGTCTGTTAGTGCTGAGAGAGAGAGAGGAGAGAGGAGAGAGACAGTACCACACACTCACCCAGGCTAACCTCTCTCTCTCTCTCTGTAGATTAAAGGAACAAAGCAGACAGCGTCTCTCTAGAGAGAGAGAGCCACTTCAGGGCCAACCCCCCCCGGCTGTTTCAACAGTCTTTCTCTCTCTCTCTCCGTCTCACACTGAGCAGTGACTCCTGAGCAGAGGAATTCCCATGCTGTCATGGGAAAAACCGTCGCCGGTCTGTTCTGAGTGTGTGTTTCTGTGATCCTCTAAGTGTGTGTGTGTGTGTGTGTGTAGTCTAGTAGGTGTTGTGTGTCCAGCAGCAACCTCTCTCTCTCTCTCTCTCTCTCTTTACAGTGTTGGCTCGTTTTTGTTCTTTCATTATTTTTTTCAGAGGAGAGGAGCCGAAGGAACATCATGTTTTCTAGTGTTTATATTGTTTATATTTTTGGCGATTTTGGACATCTGTTTAATATTTTCATGCGTGCACCTTCACCTTTAATAATGTTTTATAGTTATATATAATAGACCGTTGCTCTGTATAACAGACCGTTGCTCTGTATAACAGACCGTTGCTATGTATAACAGACTGTTGCTATGTATAACAGACCGTTGCTATGGGCGCAGTTCTGATGTTGGACTCTGGAGGACCGTTTTTGTGTCATATTATTGATTTCTTCGGTAAGTAGCCATGTAATAAGCGGGATAATGTACAGCTAGCGGGTCGATGTTGTGAAATAAACGCCGACAGGGCGATGCTGCACCCCGACGCGAAGCAACAGTGACCGGCTCGCTGTACATTATCCCTTACTCACTACAAGCTAGTATGACATGGTTGGTACCAATGGATTCATCAGGTTTTCTAGTTTCATATGATAACAGTATCTTCACTCTATCTTTAAAACCCACAACTTCCGAAAGATGAAATAGCGGCCAGGCACGTCGGATTTTTAAGAGGTTAATTAAAAATCGAAAATTGCGTTAATGCTTTAAAGAAATTAGTGGTATTATTAAAAACACAACTATACTGTATAGTTTCATTTTTAATTTCCTGAAACAGCTGCTCACTGTAGTTTTTATCAAAAAAACAGGAGGAAATAGAGCATTTGTTGGGGACTATTTTCAGCGGCGGATTAATCCTCATGTGTCAGCAGGACGGTGGATGAGGGGTTGAGTCAGAATAAACTACGGTGTGTGTGTTCATGGTGATGAAGGCGACTTGTTTGTATTTATGAAATGATAAAAATAACATTTTTAAATATGCAATCAAATAAGTATTTTATTCATCATTTCTTTGACAACTTGAAATAAAACCTCGACTGAACTGAGAGGCATTTAACACACACACCTCACCCCACCGTCCCTCCGTCCCTCCGCCCCTTGAGGCCCCCACTTGTCCTCCGTCTCTTTGTCCTTTAGGCGTCTAATTGGGGTGCCTGTTTAGAAAAGGAAAGGTGTTAAGTAGCGGGAATTCCCATAATGCTCTTTTATTGGGAGAGGGGACAATGGGGACTAATTGGTTCCTATTAGTAGATAGAAGAGAGGGAGACGGGGACACTTAAGGCATTTAGTGGGAAGAGCAGCATTATGGGTAGATGGTGTAAGTGTGTGTGTGTGTGTGTGTGTGTGTGCGTGTGTGTGTGTGTGTGTCTGTGTGTGTTGCATGAATGACCAAAGAAGATGTGAGTGTTTTTTCGTATTGTCTGTTTTCTTGTGGGAATGATTGAAACAAGCTGTGTGTGTGTTGTGGGAATAACGGACAACTCTAAGTGTGTGTGTGTGTGTGTGTGTGTGTTGTTGACGTTATTAGCTGTTTATTGGAACATTAAATTAGTTTGTGTGTGTGTGTGTGTGTGTGTGTGTTTGTGTGTGTGTGTGTGTGTGTGCACTGATAGTTTAATTTCCAAGTTTTAGGAATGACGTCAACAAGATGTTTGTGTTGTTTATATTATTGGGCAATCCTAGAAAATGACTAAAACGTGTATTTGTGCTGTTTATTTATTACTTTGTGAGGACAATAACACTATTACAATGTGGGTACTCAAAGGTCAACCATTTATTGAAAGATTAAGTCTTGCTTTTGGGCTCACTGTTGGGATAAAATTAATCCGTACAAAGTCTGTACAAGTGTCCTATAAATGCATCAGCATTAGTGTGGTAATCTTTCCCAGACGTCGAGGCTCAGTGTGAGAGACTGATGGTGAAGAACGGAAAACTAAATGATGACAAACGTCTCCAAATGGAAACGTAGCTAACTAGTTCAAATGTGGCTAACTCCAGTAATATTTATTAATGTTCACTTAAATGGAACATTTCCCCTGAATAAAACCAGTACCACAGTGTCATGCTGTTTATGTCATGTAGTGGGTTAACTGAACTTCATAAAGGCAGTTTGGCGTCATCTGGTCATTACAGTTGTAGAGTTAAAGAGTGGGTTTTATTAAAAGAACAAGACTGTTCCAAACTGGAACAGAAGTCAGTGTAGTCCAGGTTGTTCTCATATACCTACGAAAAGTAATGCACTGTAATTTATATATATATATATCCCACAAAATCAATTTGTGTAATTCATGTAATCGTGAACCAGGAAGTATAAAGAGCGGCGAGCGCTTTGTAGGGGGGAGGTCGAGGTGGATGGGTGGGTCTAAAAACACCAGACCTTCACCAGGAGACCGCTGCTGGTGCCCCGTGTGAAACCAGAAGTTAACGTTGATTTATTTGTCACGTAATTTCTGTACTTAAGAAACGCTTTTTTTGGAGTTATTTTAATCCAAACCACCATCTTTTCCTAAACCTAACTAAGTAGTTTTGTTGCCTAAACCTAAGGAAGTTGTTTCCTGTGAAGACGGATGTTTATTTTGAAAAGACTGTATGCATGTAACGAGCGGAAATTGACGTGTTGCTGGACATCCGTAGGAAAACAAACAAAAAAGGACGAATAAGATAAGAACCATTGTATGAGAATATGTTGGTTTCTTTGCAAAAACATTTGGTGAATGAAGGGGGAAGAGTTATGTGATATGTTGGGACATCTGGGAAGTAATTCCTTTATTGGGGAAAGACATCATTTTGATAACTCCTGTAACTCTTTGTCTGCAGAGGTGTGATTTATCAGTGACGTGCCTGTGTTGTGACAAATTGGGGGCTCGTCCGGGATTGTAGTTGGTAGGGAGATAAAGCAAAAGGGGTTGCAGGCAGCCGGCAGGTAGAGAGAGAGAGCGAGAGCGAGCTGCATGGGATGCTGGGCCTTTATATCCGCTGGAGCACCGGGCACAGGTGCTCCAGATCTGCCTGAGAGCGCAATGCTGTACGTGATGACGTCGGATGGAGGTGACATCAGTCTAGCGCTGCTCCTTTTGACCTGGCACGTCCAGGGAAGCCTGGTCCATTTAGGGCTGACTCTAAACCCCAACGCAACTTTGACAGTAGTAAAATCTGTAATTACTGTTATGAAAGAAGTCACTGGACAGCTGACTGTTCTTTGTTACAGACAAGAAGCAGAGAAGGGAGGCATCTTGTGAAGAGTCTTAGACAAAAACTGCAAGAGATCAAGGCAGAAACATGGAGACAGACAACAATTAAGACACTATTCTGAACAGAGACACATGTAGGTGTCGTGTTCTTCCTTTATTGATAAAATATCCTGAACATAATCTCTACAAACTTCACTGCAACAAGTTTGTTTCCTGCATATTGTACGAGTGTTCCTCCTTGTTTCAGCGTGCTGTTGCTGTTGTGTGGTTGCGTGTATGTACACGTCTCCGTCTAAACATGCGTGTGTCAAAGTTCAGTTTGTTTCGCGGTGTCTTCGTGCCTCCACACACATCGTTCTTGTCATCTGTGTGATATTTTCCAGCCACTCTTCTGTCTCGCTGCCTGGGCCTCCACATTAGGCCAATTTAATTAGAAGCCTTTCAACAGAACTAATTAGCCAGCTACGCTAGCGCCGCTGAACGATGGGCAAGGGGAGGTGATTGAAGTTCTGCTACCCAAGGAGAGCATTGTTTAACGGTTTGATTCCCACTTTTCTTATTTTTTTTTTAATACAAAACAGTCTAATGGAATTTGAGGGAGCTGGTTTGCTTCAAAAGACTTTGGGTTTGGGCGGGAGGGCGGGAGGGAGGGAGGGAGCGATGGCGGCTGAAGAATCGGCTCCATTTGAATTCCTTCGTTTTTAATTAAGAAGCTCGGAGGCTACGACATGACTGATCATCCTCTGTGATAGTCGTATATGGAGAAGATATTTTGTTCACAACTCATCTGTTTAATTGGCTTCTACTCAGGAAAAGAAGTGTTGGGTGATGATGAGATGTGTGAGGGGACATTTACCAAAACACATGATCTGGTGTAACTACGTCCTTGTGCTGTTCTGGATGAGCGCCTAATAGGAAAGTTGGCTCGGATGGAAGTTGACAGCTGGGTGGTTCAGAGCAGGTGTGTCGCTGGAATGGTAAAACAGTTTTATTCTGTTTAGCTGCATTAGTGTGGCTCTGCAAAGAGAGAATATCAGTCTGTCTGACTCCAAAATATCCACATCTTTTAGTTGGATGAAGGCCTCCGAATGCTTTCAAGTTCAACTTTATTACATTCGTCATATACATACAGGTAGATAGATGCTTTTTGCTTGCACTTTGACATGCAGACAGTAGGAGCTGGGGATCGAGCCGCTAACCTTCTGGTTAAAGGATGACCCGCACGTGAGTCACATGACTCACAGGGCCGACGATATCGACGACTCACGTGACTCACGAGGCTGATGATACTAACGACTCACGTGACTAAAGACTCACAGGGCTGATGATACTAACGACTCACGTGACTCACGAGGCTGATGATACTAACGACTCACGTGACTAAAGACTCACAGGACTGATGATACTAACAACTCACGTGACTAAAGACACACATGACTCACGAGGCTGATGATACTAACGACTCATGTGACTAACGACTCACATGACTCACGTGACTCACGTGACTGATGTAACTGACGCGACTCGGGGCTGACGATACTAACAACTCACGGGACTCACGGAACTCATGGGACTCACAGGACTCACAGGGCTGAGGATACTAACGACTCACGTGACTCATGAGACTGACGGACTGACAATACTTACGACTCACGGCATGCTAAAGGGCGCTTCCGTGCGCTGACCAAACAGAGGTATTAGCGGAGTTAGGAGCGAGAACGTGTTGGATTTGCTGGCAACGTGTTGCCGTAGTTGTTCAGTCAACACACACAAACAAACAAACAAATGGTGAACTGACTCGTTTGTATTCCCCCAGCAGCTCCTCTCTCAGCTCCGTGTGAGACTTCAGAAACAGAAAACATAATATAACATAATCATTCGGTATGATACACGTAGACATGCACACGCTTCTAGCTCGCTGCTGCTAATTCTACTTGTGCCACCTCACCTCTTGGTGCAATAACACGTTAGTTTCTCCTCATACACACACACACATGCACACACGCACACACACACACACTCACACACACACACAAACATCCACACATCGCTGTGATTAGCTTTGGCAGCACAAGGCCATCCAGCGCTCTCAGATATAACTGCTTCTCTTTGATAAACATGAGAGCTCAGACACACCGCTGTCTACAGCTGCCATCTGACTGAGAATCACACACACACACACACACACACACACACACACACACACACACACACACACTCACACACACTCCGACTGAAGCTATGCACGCACACGCACACACACACACGCACACACACACACACACACACACACACACACACACACACACACACACACACACACACGCCCAAGCCTTTGGTCAGCGTACAATATCTCAGAGTTTGTGAAGCCTGGAGAATATTTGATATGTAGATAAGTCTTTAAAAAGGGTGAGATTTGCATATTGGGCTCCTGTTGCACACGGCTCACAGCCACATGTGGTAGGTACATTTTTAATCAGCGAGCGGAGAAGAAATTAATTTGTTTTTGGTTGGAGGAGGAGGAGGAGGAGGAGGAGGAGGAGAGATGCTCCTCTTCGTTCCATTAGCAGCATTTTGTCCAAACTGGATTCAGACAGGCTGTGAATGTGTGCGAGTCTTTTAAATATCTGTAAGTGAAGTGTGCATGTGTTGTGTGTTTAGGCATCATATTACTTTCCTGCAGCGAGTATTTATTAGATTAAACCTCTTCAATTAAATGTGTGTTTTGTCGCCTCATTAAAACGACACCTTGTTGTTTGGAGGGAAAAACAGAAAAACACTTTTTTTTAATTTAAGTAAATTGCTTTCATTTTTTATTTCATTCCTCTTCGTTTGTAATTCATGTCTGGTTCTTTGTGTTGTTTTATTGTATTGGCATTTGTATTACAGTTCTTTTTCCTGTCTGGGAGGCAGTTTTATAACTTTGAAAAGTGGTCTAGAAAATTGACTTTGTGATTGTCGATTGTCTCCGTCTGTCGAGCTGTGAGTCAACATTTCATAAAAACTTATTTCATCCTTATTTCTTGTTTTGTAAAGTTCTAGTTCTGTTGCAGAAGCTGCAGGGCCGTGAATACACCGAGTTTATTGTGACTGTTGTTTATAGAGGGAGCTGAACCCTCAACTCTGGAAGTGTTTTAAGATGTCAGGATGTCTGTCAATCCAAATAATAGAACACGTTCTCTGGAGCCAGAGGAAAACTCTCTCTCTGGGTTCCTCTGTTCAACGTTTGTGTCAGTATTTAGCCTAAAGATCATTTTATTGATTTAAAGATGTTTTAGTTCCAAACAGCTCTCCCAAAATCCCAAAATGTCTTCCTGAGCCTGGACCTTGGCCTTTATGTTGACCTTTGACCATAACTAAAGAATTCATATGCCAAATTTGACTGGCTAGCATAGAAGGCACACAACTGCAAGGCGGTAATTCTAGTTTTTACCAGACATAATCACAAGTTTATCTTATTTCTACGTGAATAGAATCAGTCATAAAAAAGTCATCTTTTAATTAATCTTGGCGAGTTTTTCTACTTTGTTAAGTTTAATTAAAAAGTGACTTTTCTGTCTGTTTTTTTTGTCCATTTCTTAAGACAACACATAAGAGGTATACTTGAGAATACTTCAGATATAATCATGGCAATAATAACCTTATATATTTATTGAAGCTACAGCTACATCATTGGCCATTTTTGGTTAAAAATTTCAATGCCTCTGCACCGCGTCGGACAGGACCTGACGCTCACCGTCTGAACATTTCATTCGACAAAGGCAACATTTGTACTTACAATCCGACGCAAAATAAGTGGCACTCAGCTGCGAAAGTTTATGGGCGTGTTTGCGCTGTAATATCTTTTGTGAATCGGACCTTGAGACGAGGCAGATAGCGGTTACAAGTGATGCACAATTCATGGCGCTATCAGTGGCTGCAATCCAGTCTTTGTAAATTCGCCCGTGAGTCTTTAGTGATGACTACATGCTGTTCTAGTGGAAATAAACACTCACGTGATCCATATAGTGTCACAGATTCCAGAAATCATAGTGAATGTGAATGATCTCTGACTGTTCCATCCTGATGTACGTCACATTGTCAGTAGGCGGTTTTATTTAATATCTAAAACCTTCAGTGAGATTTAAAGTCAAGGTGTTCATGCTCCTTAAATCAATGCTAACTTTCCTCCCAGAACAAACTGAATTGGAGGTGAATATCGTCAGTGAGATAAAACTGCTCGCTCTGCTTCCATCCGTCTGTCTCCGAGTAGCTGCAGCTTCAAGCAGCAGCGCCGCTCCTCTCTTTATTACAGCTGACAGTTTGTTTATGTCTGGTTTGAAGCGTTTATTTTTACAGCGTTTTACAGCTTCCCTCGGTCTCCTCGGCTCACTTCTCTGACCTCGAGCTGACTGCTGCTTGTTTAGACATTAAACAGATTCAGACCCTTGGTGCTGTTACAGCAGCGAGCAGCGGTAGCAGCAGCGAGGAGCAGCGAGCAGCGGGGCTGAGAATCATCTGGAAAATTACCATACAAGCCTTGATACCAGCACATTAAAGTGACACTGATACCACAGCAGAGCTGCATTTGAATATCAGTCATGTAACTGGAGTTACTTGATCAGAAGGTGCATCATACTGACCCACAATAATACCCACTACATCACTATTAACAGTACAATTATACAAATAAGAACATGTTTAAATTAATACAGTATGCTTTTTACATTTCTATGATGCTAAGAAATATTGCACAGAATAAAATGAGTGTAAGTGAAGTTAAAAATGAGTCAAGACTCTCGGCTGAATTGGGCTGAAAAGTGAACGTAATCGTTGTTTCAACAGCATTTATATTTCAGCAGCCTGTTCTCATTCCCAGGGCGTCAACTACCGACGCTTTGTCTCGGCCCTCGTCGTGTGATACCGACGCACAAGGTACCCTTGAGCATCTGTATGAGACACACCGGGCTTTCAACTGACTCCAACGTAAACCCCATTACAAAACCGGTAGAGCGTTTACAACATTTCACTTGAAAATCATAGTAATTTTAAGCCAAACCATGTTGTTCTTTCTTAAAACTAACAAAGTGGTTTTGTTGCCTAAACCTAAGCAAGTGTTTTTCTATGAATTCACAAAGTTAACCTCGTGTTTACTGCGACTGTAGTGGAGCGTCACACTTTAACGCACTGGGCTACCCAGTGTGTTAGAAAGGATTCGAACCCCGGGCCACTGCAGCAAGGACTCAGCCTTTGTACATTGGGCGCCTGCTCTACCAGGTGAGCTACCGGGGCGCCAGGGGGCTCATCCGGGATATGAACCCTTCTGGAGTTATTTTAACCCAAACCACAATCTTTTCCTAAACCTAACTAAGTGGTTTTATTTTGAAAAGACTGGAGAGGAAATTGACACATGCGTTACGTGTTCCTGCACATTCGTAGGAAAAAGCCTGAAAAATACGTTGTTGAAAGTCATGCTGAGCGTCACAAGAAAAAAAAAAAGGGAAATTTGTGTCTATGTACACGAACCAAGTGGTAAGATTCCCTGTTATTAGTTATATAAATATCTGTTGTTCCATTGATCCATTAGCAGAAAAGTATTTCCTCCAGTAGTTTGAACATTACTGGATTTCAGTCTGCAGTCACGCAGCTGAAGGACGTCCTCTCTGCTCTCTCAACACGCCACTCTCCTCCCTCTTAGTAACTTTCAGCTGAACAAAACCCAAAGTTCCTATTATCCTTCAATGAAGCGGGGATACTGTGGGGATTTGAACTCCCTCCTTCCCCCTTTTAAAGAGCGACAGATCGAGGCAGAAGATCTTAAAGGGACGCTGAGTGTTGGCTGCGTTCCCCACCGCTGTAAGGCAAACTCTCCACCTGGTGAGCCTGCAGCAGCTCAACCAGCGTGATACCAGTCTGTGTGTGTGTGTGTGTGTGCGTGTGTGTGTGTGTGTGTGTGTGTGTGTGTGTGTGTGTGTGTGTACTCAGCAGCATAGATTAATTGCACAAAAGCATTTGTGGACTGACGTCAACTTGTGTATTTGTGTCTGTGTGTTTTGAACAGACGTAGGGAGCTAACTGTCAGAGAGAGAATGAATGTGTGTGTGTGTGCAGCCGTTTGAAGCCTCTCTGGTGGCAGACGATGTCCTAGATTCAGGACGACGTCTCTCATCCCGACGTCGAACGTGCTCCCACCACTTTAGGAAAACATTTATACATCAACTGTTTTGACATTTTCTTAGTTGCACAGTTGAGTTTTAGTTTTGCTGAAAGTCACTCTGTGAATCAACGCAGTCTCTCCTCCGAGTCCTTCGACACATTTCTGTTGCATTTGAGCATATTTATGGAAATAATAGAGCTACAGAGACAGAGGTTCTCCTCGGGAGTTGGTGGAGATGAAACCAGACTTACATTCATCAGGTGGACACAAACACAACTCCAACGGGATGATGATGTTGCTCTGTAACTGCTGGATGTCTAAATAGATAGTTTGCTTCCATTAGCGAGAACAAATCAACATGCTTTTTCTTAAGAACTAGGCTTGAGACTTGTTTTCAAAAGTCGTGAGACTTGAATTGAGACTTGCGTTGACAAGACTGACTCGTTTTGACAAGACTATAGACTTGATCTGAGACCTGAGACTTTTCTCTGTTGGTCTGAGACTTGTTTTGCCCTTCAAAAACTTGGGGCTTGACTTCAGACTTGCTTTGATAAGACTTGAGACTTGATTTGGACTTTTCTTGATTGAACTGAGGGACTTTCTTTGACAAGACTGAAGACTTATCTCTGACTTTTTGACTTGATACTTGCTTTTGAAAACTTAGGAGACTTGCTTCACCAAGACTTGAGACTTGACTTGGTCCTTTCTTTGTTCTCTTAGGACTGGACTTTTCTTCAAGGACTAGAGTCTTCACTTGAGACTTGTTTTATTTCTTGATTGACTTAAGATTTGACTTGCCCTCAAACATAGAAGACTTGCTTTGGCATGACTTGAGACTTGTCTCTGACTTTTTGTGATTGACTTGATACTTGCTTTTGAGGAATTAAGAGACTTCCTTTGACAAGACTTGACTTCCCTTCAAGAACTTGAGACTCGACTCTAGACTTGATTTGACAAGACTTGAAACATTCACCTTAGACTTAACTTTTTTTCCCCAAGTACCAGATACTTGACTTAAGACTTGATTCAACAATAATTGAGATATTACTTGAGATCTGAATTGGACTTCTCTCGGTTGACTTTAGACTTGACTGGAGACCGTAACACGATTTGTGACTTGACTTCCCTACAAGAAGGTGATACTCAACTCCAGACTTGATTTGACTTGCTTTAAAAAAGACTCGGGACTTGACTTAAGACTTTGACAAGACTTAATGACTTATCTCTGACTTTTTGTGACTGACTTGATACTTGCTTTTAGGGACTTAAGATTTGACTTGAGACTTGCTTCAACAAGACTTGACTTGGATTTTTCTTGATTGACTTTAGACTTGACTTGCCCTCAAGAACTTGAGACTCGACTCCAGACTTGATTTGACAAGACTTGAGACGTGATTTGGACTTATCTTGATTCAACTGAGACTTGACTTGCTCTCAAGGACTTGGGTCTTGACTTGAGACTTATCTCTGACTGCTTGCTAGCTAAGACTTGAGACGTGATTAGAGACTTCCTTCAACAAGACTTGAGACGTGATTAGAGACTTCCTTCAACAAGATTTGAGACTTGACTTGTACTTTTCTTGGTTGACTTGAGACCTGACCAAACCTCAAGGACTTGAGACTTGATTTGAGAGTTGCTTTAACAGGACTTGACTTCTTTAGACTTCAGAATTGGTACTGTAGACTGTCATACAGATTTGACTTGCATATTATAGCTTCCATCACACCCATCTCACTGGAAATATTCCACCAACCACTACTGAAGAGGTCAAAGGTCAGAGCAGCCCGACAATAGAAGCACAGAAATCTTAATTCAAATGTTAATGAGCGTTGCAGCGGTCGAGATCTGGAGTGTCGGAACATCAGCTGAGATGAAGTGAGCATTAACTGGAGGCTCTGGAGTGTAAACGGACATTTGTTATGCAGTTTAATCTCTCGCCGGTCTCCATGACGCCGCTGAGTTTCCTCCAGCCGAGCCTGTCACTACGCTTCAGCCTGACAGCCCGACAGTCGGTTTGAGGGGAAAACACACACAATCACAATCCACATGACGACAGTTTTCACTGCGGGGGTCTGAGGAAATGTGTGCGTGTGTTTAACAGAGAGAGAGAGTGCGCATGGGGCGAACGAGAGTAAATGTGTGTGTGTCTGACAGCTCGCGGCATTGATCAGAAGATAAACCGGCAGCCTTTCTGCTCCATTGTGGCAAGTAATGGTTATGAGAGCATCAAAACACACACACACTGATATATCGGCGATGTTCGTGTGACTAAACTCAACAAAGGCGCTGGGGATAAAATCTTTATAACGCTGACAGTCTTTTTTTTTTTTTCCTGATCTGCATTTGGATCACTGAGTTTCTGTCAGTTTAAAAAAAAAAAAGTGTGACAGCTTTTTCTTTCAAAATGATTGATAGCAGCAAATCAAAACTAATATCGCTGCTTCTTCAAGGACGGGAGGGAACTTGAAGTCCTCCGTGGACACGATGATAATATTTCTACAGGCTGGATTCTGGTAATTTAGAGACACTGAATGATACATGTCAGACGAGGATTTTCTCTCCCAGATGGCTCCCTGGAGTTTTGAAATAATCTTCAGTTAAATATTTTTCCTCCTCGGGGTTTGCTGGAAGATTGAAGATCAAATACTGCAGCATGTTTTATCACGTAGAGCCGTGTCAAAAACAGTCCTGTGTGCCTGTCTGAGTTTGTACTTGCAAAGAAGTTCTGATTGGATGGTGGTCAGAAGCATTTTGGGCCTCTTACTGAGGCCTTAATGAGCTGCGTTATTTAGCTTTACTGTCACCTAATGAAAGAGACGGCATTACAAACATAAATACCTGACGTAGGTTTCTGCATGATGACGCTGCTACATGTACAGTATATATACATCCTTATAGTCAGTGTATTAATACAGTAACTTAGATGGCGGTCGGTGTGCTCCCAGTTTGGAGATGCAGACAGGAGTACCGGCAGGAAACTAAGCGATGTACTGCTGTCGATGCCACGTTAGTTCAGATCAGAAAGTCACACAATAACACAAACTAACTAACCGATGGATGCAGCGGTAGAGCGTTAGATGAGTGTGGTAAAGTAAAGTGGTGAAAATATTCAGAAAGGGCTGTCTGATGGCGAACTGAAGCCATTATCGCTCTCTTCAAAGCCACCAGACTCCATTCACAAAAACAATAATGCACCTCTCAGGACACGGGAGTTGCTGGTGAATCTGAACTAACCCTTTAAAACACCAAAGTCACACAATAACACAAACTAACTAACCGATCGATGCAGCGGTAGACCAGCAACTCCCCTGTTCTGAGAGGTTAAAATGACTGTTTTTGTGAATGGAGTCTGGTGGCTTTGAAGTTCCCCGTCAGAAAGGGCTGTCTGATGGCGATGTTAAGTGGTGAAAATATTCTAAATATAGCGTACACTTAAACTGATATTGATTTATTTAGGTACCTAAAATACCTTTTTCTGCTGCTCCCGTCCACAGCCGCTTCACCTCGAAGCCGTTCTTTAAAGCCACCAGACTCCATTCACAAAAACAGTGATTTTAACCTCACAGAATGCAGGAGTATACATACAACCCCACTTTAAAAAAATCCAAACTAACCCTTTCAGTTATTTCCAAACGCCGACTCAGCACGTCCTAACATTCACATTATTCATAACCTTATTGATCAGCTTTGATTAGCTCACTTTGGTAACCTACGTCACTGCTTTCGTGACGAGTGGACGTTTCCATTTGAAAAGAACGAAACAAAACGCAGATGGAGTCGACCTTTAAGCGAAAGCCTGGATGGTCTTGGATCCCCTTTAACACATGACTAGTTTCTACTAATCTATTAATAGTACTGTGTGATTGATTGATTGATTGATCTGTAGCTGACCTCTGACCACTCGGATTTCCCTTCAGTTTCACATGATGATACGTTAATGTCACACTGAATTATTTGGAATTTTTTGAATTAAATATTATGAATGTTAAGAGGTGGAAAGATGGTGAAGGAAAGCCAACAAGAAAAACAGGTGTGAAGCAGCTTACAGTGTGTGTGTGTGTGTGTGTGTGTGTGTGTGTGTGTGTGTGGCAGTTTCTTAATCTAATAGCATACAGAGGAAATAGAGCAGAGCTGGACATCCTTGACACACACTGACTCAATACCAGGACCTAACACTTTATCATCTGCAGTACCTGGACATGCTGTCTGTGACTGTGACTCCAGTGTTTGTGTGTGTGTGTGTGTGTGTGTGTGTGTGGCCCTGGGCGCTGTGAGGATGGGCAGTAGTTATTAACCTGCTGCCCAATTTCTGTCACGGCTGCTTTGTGGCTGCGAGCAGAGAAGTTGAGTGTGCGTGTGTGTGTGTGTGTGCGTGTGTGTGCGTGTGTGCGTGTGTGCGTGTGTGTGTGTGTGTGTGTGTGTGTGTGTGTGTGTGTGTGTGTGTGCGTGTGTGTGTGTGTGGAGGGACTCTTCCTCAGTGAAGTTATTACCAGAGCCCCACTCTCACAAATGACTGAATGAACACCACTAAAGGAAATGTGTGTGTGTATTTGTACAGAACATGTGGTGACATTGTGCTATTAAACTAGATTTATGTAAGTGATTATAAGAATGATATGAATGTAACAGAAGGCATAGTGTTCTATGTGTTTATAGATATACATTTAGGTTGTCAATCGATTAAAATATTTAATCGCGCTTTATCAAAAATGAATTCCACATTTTTTATCTGTTCTAAATGTACCTTAAACAGATATTTGTCAAGTATTTAATACTCTTATCAACATAGGAGTGGACAAATATGCTGCTTTAATGCAAATATGCTATATATTTATTATTGTAAATCAATTAACAACACAAAACAATGACAAATATTGTCCATAAACCCTCACAGGTCACTTTATTCTACTTGTCTCGTTAAAAATGTCACCAAAAGTAAACCGTCTGCTTCTTACGACGGAGTCTCAGGGCCACATTGAGGGAAAAAAAACCCGGAGATTTCGAGAATAAAGTCAAAACTTTACGAGAAAAAAAGTAATTTCCTCCTCCACAAAAGAGTCAGTTTCCCAATCAACCGTGTGGTTCTTTCTTCAGAATAAACACAGTTTCTTGCACAATCTTTTCAAGGTCTTGATACTTATGATAATGTGGAGCTGATTTGTCAAAAGATTAAGTATTATTTGTGGAACCTAAACTAAAGTATAACTTCACAAGATGCTCCACGTTCCTCATTTTCACACAGACTGCTCTATTTCCCCTCTAAAATAACACGTAAAATTACTACTTATAGTATTATGACTTTATTTCTACATTATTAAATATATTATTAAATATATATTATTTAATATTAAAATTTTTTTTTCAAAATAATAAAAATATCATGATTAGTTTTTTTTGTATTATTATATCAAAATTACAGTATACATAGTAACAGCAGAAACCATTAAAAACATTCACATACAGAAGAACACATAAACAAAGAGCTGTGCCAAACATAAAAGGACAACAGAAATGAAACAAAACCAACATAAAATAAAAAAAAACACAATAAAAATAAATAAATAATAAAAAAAGACCACACAAGAGTATGTTTTCATTGCTTTTTTGTTTTGTGAGGAAGAAATTGTTGACAGATATAAATCCATTTCTTTCATAAATACAAAGAAATTAGTCTTTTTTGGGGGTTAAATTTACACTTGTGAATGTGGAACTTCGCAAGAATTAAAATTAAATTAATAAGAAAAAATGCATTACTGTCTTTGTCACTGTAACCATAGCAACCAAATATAATATTTCTACAGTACAGTGCAAAATCTGAGAAAATGTTAACAAGTATTCAGGATGTGATTCACAGAAGGAACAATTTACATCTATATGTCACTGGTACAAATATCATGATCAGTTTGCTGTCTGTGTGTCCTGATGATGACGATGAGTCAGGTGACCTTGAGGATCCGGATCCATCCGGTCCTCAAGGTCACTGCGTCACTCGATGACGAGTATCTGACCGTTAGAGACGACTGAAGTTAAGCTAGCTAGCTGCTATGAACGTTATGGATGAAAACGGTGGAATAACAAAGAGAAAGATTAAACAAGAAGAGGATAACAGAGACAGGACACTAAGGGAATACATACCCACTATTTCTAGAATCTTTAAAGTCTGATTTTTAGCAACCAGCCGTCGACGACGATGCTAGCGAAGCTAACGATGCTAACGAAGCTAACGATGCTAACGAAGCTAACGAAGCTAACGATGCTAACGAAGCTAACGATGCTAACGATGCTAACGAAGCTAGCTAGCAGGAGGACAGTAGCCCAGCAGCTAGCTGTAGTTCAGATAAACCTGGATTAGAACCAGACTGAGCCGGTTTAAAGAGCAGAAAGAAGACCAGCTCAGAAGGTAGGTCTTCATCTAAACCAGGATGTGTGATGTACAGTAGTATTCAGATACTTTAATTCAGTAAAAAGTACATTATGAAAGTACTCCACTACAAGTAACGTTAACGTCAACGTTACAAGTGCTGCATTCAAAACCTGAAGTATGTAAGTACTGTCATCAAAATGTAGTTAAAGTACTTGAAGTAAAAGTGTTGAGTGTGCAGTAAAATGTAGTTAAAGTAACCTAAAGTATATGTATTATTATGCAGTAAGATGTAGTTAAAGTACTTAAAGTGAAAGTATTGTGTGCAGTTAAAAAGTACTTAAAGTATAGCAAAAGTATTCTTAATGCAGTAAAATTCAGTTAAAGCACTTAAAAGTAAAAGTATTGATTGTGTAGTAAAATGTAGTTAAAATATCGTAAAATGATTCTTTGTTATGTAAAATCTTGTTAAAATGCTTAAAGTAAAAGTATTGAGTGTGCAGTAAAATGTAGTCAAAGTTACTTAAAGTAAATGTATTATTATGTAGTAAAATGTAGTTAAAGTACTTAAAGTAAAAGTATTTATTGTGCAGTAAAATGTAGTTTAAGTAACTTAAAGTAGATGTATTGTTATGTAGTAAAATGTAGTTAAATCACTTAAAATAAAAATATTCAATGTGCAGTAAAATGTAGTTAAAGTACTTGAAGTCAAAGTATTTATTGTGCAGTAATATGTATTTAAAGTTCTTAAAGTAAAAGTATTCATTGTGCAGTAAAAAAGTTGTTTGCTTGTCGTCTTGCGAACAGACCTGACAAAGCATGAATTCAGACTTTTTACAGTTCTGCATTATTATGTAGTTATTTCGGCATCATTTTCTTCTGTTATTGCAATTAAATCACAGCACAATCTGTTTATTTTGGGTTCATACTGCAGTAATAACGTATGGCTTGCTAGATACAGGGTGATGTTATGAACCCAGACATGACGGCGTTTGGTTTGGTTTGGTTATGAGGCATTCCAGTCTTTTGGTTAAGACGGAAAATAGATCTTTGTTAAGTTGCAGCAAAAACAAAGTTACTGGCCTGCTGTATTTGTCTTTCAGTTTAAGGGTGAATTAATAAAGTGTGATCTAACTCTGGTAATGTGGATTTTAGGACTTTGGTAAAGTAGAATGAAGCTTTGTTTTTAAGGTGTGAAAACAGCCTGAAGACACTCAGCCACAGTTCAGTGAGAGGGAAGAGAAACTCCAGAGGAATTACATTCAGTTTGTGTCCACATTTTGTGAACCTGGAGGTTTTATTTGTCCTCGTCCATTGTGTGAAGGCATTTTGGAGACAGAGAGACAAATTGTAAATGTAGAGAGAGAAAAAGGAAGGAGGAGAGATGGATGGAGAGTCTGGGAGAGGGATGGAGAGAGGGGGAAGTAGTGTGTGTGGGCGATGCAAGGGGAAGATAAACGGCTCTTCTTTGATGGTGTGAGGCGTCGATTGAAACGGCGAATAAAGGCCGGCTTTCATCGGCCAATGGGCTGTTAGTGACACTGGGGGAGCGAGCCAAGCCGATTGGCCCGCAGCCTGAGAACACTTCCTGGGCCAGTAAACTGCACGCTCTGTCACCCCTCTATTCTTCCTCTTCATCCCTCGCTCCCATTCATTGTCTCTGTCCATTAATTACTCTTCCGCTCTCTCTCTCTTTTTCCCGAAAATGTTTGTCTCTACTTCTCTCTCTCTCTCTTTACTGTTGACTACCTCACTCTGTTGCTCCCTCTTTGCTCTCCTCGTTTTGCCTCCTCTTCCTCACCTTCTTGCTCCCTTCTAACCTCCTCTACCTACTCTCGCTTCATCCTCCTATTTCCTCTTCTCTCCTCCTCTGTCCTTCTCCCCTCCTCCCCTTTCTTCCTCCCGTCCTCTTTCCTTCTCTCCTCTGTCCTAAAATGTCATCTTGTCTCCTCTACTCTTTCCTTCTTTCCTTTTCTCTTCGCTCATCTGCTCTCATTTCCTTTCCTCTCTTCTGTCCTAAAATTCCACCTTGTCTCATTTACTCTTTTATTATCTCTCTCCTCCTCTGTCCTTCTCTCCTCCCTCCCTTTTCATCTCCTCTTCCCTCACCTTTCTTCCTCCTGTCCTCTTTCCTTCTTTCCTTTTCTTTCCCCTCCTCTGTCCTCCTCTCCTCCCATCCCCTTTCTCCCTCCTCCAACTTTCTTACCATATTTTGTTTGTTCTCTTGTTTTGCTTCTCATTCCTTCCTTGATTCCTTCCTCTCTTTCCTCCCCTTTTCTCATCCTCTTTTCTCTCCATCCATCTTCATCTTCACCTTCTTCCCTTTCCACTCTGTCTTCTGCTTTTCTTCTCTGGTTTAGCTCCTTCCTTTTCTTCCTCTCCTCTCTCCTCCTCTGTTTCATGTCTCCTTTTCTTCTATCCTTATTTCCTCTCTTCTTGATGACCTTTTGTCTTCTCTCTCATGCCCTTTCTTCCTCCAATCTGTCTCTCCTTCTCTTCCTCTCCCTCCTTCTTGTTCATCTAGTCTCCTTTTCTTCTCCCTTTGTTTCCTCTCGTCTTGTCTTCTATCCTTGTTTCCTCTCCTCTTGTTTTCTTCTCCTCTCGTCACTCATTTCCGTTTGTGTCTTCTCGTCTCTCACCTCCTTTCTTCCTCAAATCCGTCCTCTCTCCTTTTCTTCCTCTCCCTCCCTCTTTTTCATCTTGTTTCCTTCTCTCCTTGTTTCCTCTCGTCTTGTCTTCATTCCTCTCTCCCCTACTCCTTCCTTTCTTCCTCTCCTGCCCACTTTGTTCCCTTCTTGTCTCCCCTCCTCCACTCCTCCTCCTCCTCCTCCCTTTTCTTCCTCACTCCAGCAGAGAGTGAAAAGTGAAACGTCATCTTGTCGCGTATCAAGAAAACATTTTCCCCTGTAAATTGTTTAAGAAGAGTGCCCGATGGAAAGAGCTTGAGAACGAAGGGAAGAAATGGAGAGAGAGAGGGAGAGAGAGTTTGAGATGGAGGGGGAAGGAAGGAAGAAAGAGAGAAAATAATTTTGCTATGAAGTAGAAAGAGAGAGGGAGCGTCGCTCGGCTGCCTCAGAGATCGATTGCTTTGCGGAGCTCCTGACAGGTGTAATTGTAAGGGCGTCATCTGTTCTTGTTTGCACAAAATAAAAATTTTTCCCCTCTCTCTTTTCTTTTTTAGTTTTTTTTTTTCCTCCGAAGCCGCGACTGTAGAGACGTGGAGCGCGGCGTCGCCGTCACCGTCGCCTAATCTTCCCGCCATCATCCCATTCTTGCGCTTGCCACCGGACAAATCCCCTGTTATTTGAACAGATGGTCGGAAATCCATTCTGGTGATAAGTTGCCTCTAGTTAGCATTTAGATTACCTGCAAAAATGGAACAATTTACTACTCTGCCTCCCAGCATAACTTCCTCCCCTCCTCCTTTACCTCCCTCGTTTTCTTCACCGACAACCCCCCCCCACACCTGCCACCTTTGGGTGCCCCCCTCCCTTCAGCTCCCTGTCATCTTTTGTACTCGCTTTGACTCATTTTGTAACGAATTACAGAGAACTTTGACGAGTGTGTTAAAGAGGTAGACGAGGGAGGGAGGGAGACGACGGAGGTTCAGGAAGGAGAGGGGAGATGGAAAGAGGAAAGGAAAGGAGAAGAGTAAACGAGGAAACAAAGGGCGAGAAAGGAAAGAGAAAGATCAGGTAGGAGAGGAGGATGGAAAGGAAGAAGAAATGATAGAAAGACAGATGAAAAGAGGGCTTTAGGCAACAGGAAGAGAGGAGGGGATGGATGGAGGAATGAGAAAATAATACGCTTTCTCATGGCCGTCAGCGTTCGATATTGCCGCACATGGCGCCCTTCAGTAGCAGAATGAGACGCATCAGGCGTTCCATTAAGCACAATGTAAACCCGTCCACGGCATCAGTAAACGCTCAGAGAAAGTACTGTGGTGACGTAGTTTAATCAGCGAAAGAGAGACACCTGAGGCCTGTACTACGAAGCAGGATTCGGGGTTAGCGAGGTAACTTCAGGTTTAACTCTTTCAGGGGTTTTTCCGTCCTGCGACGGTGGTTCACTTCTTACCGGGGTAGATCGCCATGGTAACTGATGCTGAACACCTGACCAGCTCCGGAGCAGTATAATAGCACAGCCAAATCAACAATGGTGCGCAGATCGTATGATAATATTACACAAATATGAAGAAGTTACAGTCATAATCCAGACTAAAAACAACACAGTTTAAACTGATAAATGCAGGAAGGACAACTGGCAAATGAAAGTGAGCCTGCTCACCGCTTTGAATTATATTTTTATTTTTATTTTTTATTTGTGCCCAAGTCTTTCTCACACCGCCGGAGTCGGGGACGCAGCTGAAAGAAGGTTAAATTGTCTTACAAGCCACAATTGCCTCCCAGGGATTAATGAAGTAATTTATGTTCTTCTATTACTATGTTCTGAAAGCATTAGTCTTTATTAATTTACCGGAAAACACAAAGTACTTATAGTCAGATCTATCATGCTCTACATAGGGCAGTGATATTATAAATCTGTTAATTTACGCATTCACACAGTTGGCGATTTTTTTTCTTCTTTTGCCAGCTGTCCTTCCTGCATTTGGCAACTCCAACTGTGTTACTTTTATCCTGGATTATGTGTTAAACTTCGTTGTATTTGTCTAATATTATAGTTTGCTCTTGGCTCTGTTCGTGTCACATGCATTACGTTACAATCAGCTGTTCATTCGTGTCCCGTGTTCACAACGTCAAGTCACATTTTCACTGTCCAAATTTAGTCATTTTAAACCCAACATTGTTGGGCTTAGTGGTTTTGTTGCCTAAACCTAACCAAGTGTTTTTGCTTAATTCACTACATAAAGCACGTGTTTACTGCGACTGAAAAAGTGACGCCGAGGGGTCTGACAAAGCATCAGTATGTGACGAGTTGGGATGAGAACGTGTTGGCACAAAAGGAAAGATTTAGGAAAGGAGATCCGATACCCTGGATAGGCAAAGGTGAAGAGGGAGGCAAAAGAAATGGGAGAGATGGGGTCAAAGGAAAGGAGGAGAAAGGAAAAACAGGGTTTCATTAAGGAGAAGAGAGGATGGATAGAAAGAGGAAGTGAGAAGAGGGATTAATGCAAAGGAGATAATGAAAATAGGGGGATGACAAGACGGAGAGGAAAGGAAGAAGAATAAAGAGGCGAAGAGAAAAGACGGGAGGAGTTTAGGAAAAGAGAAAAGGGGAGCACAGAAGTAAAGACGTCACTCATCCTCTTTTCCTTTCCTCCTTCCTGCACTTTCCTTTTCCTCATCCCCTCTTCCTTTTTCCTCTACACCTTTTCCGCTTTCTTTGTCCACATTCCCTCTCTCTCTCTCTCTCTCTCTCTCTCTCTCTCTCTCTCTCTCTCTCTCTCTCTCTCTCTCTCTCTCTCTCTCTCTCTCTCTCTCTCTCCCATCAGGGATCATTTACAGGATGTGCTTTGTGTTGATATATTTGTCTGAAAGTGTGAGGGTTTGTTAACAGATCCAGGTGTGCGGCTGAATATGACAGATAGCTGTGTGTTCCTCTGTGTATCGCCATGTCTTTGCCTCTGCGTGTGTGTGTGTGTGTGTGTGAGCGCTCCTTCCCCCCCTTCCTCACTCGCTCCTCTTCTTCGCTGGTATAAATTATGTGTCACTCGTTTCCCAGAGCTGTGATGAGCGTCTGATTTGCATAATCCAGTTAGAGGAGTCAAATGGCGCTGTCTGCTAGCAGATTTGGCATGCTAGCCCCGACGCTAGCTTCATTAGCATGGACCATTACAGCCTGGATTTAGCCTGACAGACACACACATCTGGCTGTGTGTGTGTGTTTGCTTTGTGTGTGTTTTCAGGTACATTTATATTGTGTGTGTAATGGATTTTACATGCTGACACAACCACCTCCTGCATGGCTTACATCTGCCTCATCTGCATGGTCCTGGTGAGGTGTGTGTGTGTGTGTGTGTGTGTGTGTGTGTGTGTGTGTGTGTGTGTGTGTGTGTGTGTGTGTGTGTGTGTGTGTGTTGCTTCGGTCTTTCTTTACACTCAGATTTCTATATATTGATTGAAAAGAAATTGGCTAGACGTGTTTTTCGTGTACGTTTCTCTCAGCATGTCTCAGCATTTCTCTCATATATATATATATATATATATATATATACGTAAACACTTTACAGAAGCTCTTTAGCTAAACTGAAATCTCACTTCATGCCGTGTCTGTTTCTAGCTGGTGGCGAAGCCTCAGGATGATCGATCGGTCCAACACTTTAGTGCAGAGTGAGACATCTCAACACCTGCTGTCCACATTCAATTTACTGGTCACATTTCTTGGAGCACATTGTCAGCGTCACCTTCCCAGTCTGTGTATTCACTTGCTGGTAGTGTTGTTCACATTACTTGCAAATCAGAAATGCTCAAATCTCTTAATCCACCTACGACACTCTCCTCACGTTTTGGGAAATCAAATTGAGTTTTACAGTGAAAGTCACCTTTGCAGATGCCTCGATTCCAAGGTGGATCCTTGCTTACTTTTCTCTGTATTAGTTAGGGCTGCAACTAGCGATTATTTTCATTGTCGAAAAGTGACGGTACTCTGTTTCTACAGTACCGAAGGTACCGTACGAGGCCTGTAATGGTCATTTGTAGTGATGTGACAGTGAGGAAAATGTTCCCACCGATTACACCGGACATTTTACAAGAAAAGATGACGGTCAACATGTGCAGAGAGCTGACTCTGATCTTTACTGTCGGGTGGCGGTGTGTCTAGCCTCCGGTAGCGCTTTTGCTGCGGGGCTCCGCTGCGAGGGTCTATCTGGCGCCGCTGCTCCGTGCACACCGGATATGACGGCTCCATCCACCTCGCGGCGATTACCTCATTAACGTTATGGTTCCCTTGTAGCGTTAGGATTAAACGGGAAGTTTTGCCAAATAGGTGCGTTTGCTTTTCGCTTCAACAATAAATCCTCTGCTCCTGCTCCTGCTACTCTGAGCTGACGGACCAGATGCGTTCACGGTCAGTATGTAGCGTCCGTCGTCTGACTATCGATTGATAACATGCCACTGATACGCCAAAATGAACAAAATGGGTCAATTCTTTTATTTATTACTTAAAGGCTACATGCCTCTGTTTTTTGTAATGTTCGAATGTTTTTAATAAAAGAGTGCGTGTCGGTTCGTGTCTCCTTAATTGACATTTTGTAGGTGAAGGCCAGGGGGGGCCGTCCTGACACTTTGGGCCCCTGGTCCTGTGCCCGGTAGGCCCGTTCAGTAATCCATCCATGCTGACAATTGTACTGGCCATGGTACTAAAGGTTCAGCACATTAGTTGAGTTCATCGACTCCTGCTCGACTGTGTTTGTGTGTGTATCTGCAGTCTTTTGCATGTATTTGTGCAAATATATGTGTGTGTGTATGTATGAAATCCATGGCACCAACTCATTGCTGAGAGCTATAATCCAAAAATTAAAAAAAATGAATCCATAAAATAATTTTAAATTGAATGAGACCAAATATAATAATACAAAAATTCACCTTCTTGTATTCTCACCCACATCTGTCCAGCCTGTTGACCTGTGTTTGACTTTAAGAGCACAATGGTCCTCTGGAGGCGTTTAATGAAAATCTGTGAGGCTAAAAAAGGAGATTTTTCTCTATGAGGATCGATACAGTTTCACATTATTAATACATTAATCTGCGCTTTCAGAGATGCCTGATGATAATTCCCAGAACCACACTGCACCTACTAATAGTGCATAGCATGGTTGCCATGGTAACATGCAGTGGCGAGCAGTATGGAGACCCGGTTGTCCTGCACCATACGGCGTCGGGTCACAGATCCATCATGGCTGCACGCGTTTCTTATGAAGGTTTCTGACCTCTGATGTCACACGCGCACATAAACACACACTCACACACCCTCCACCTCCAAAAGGCGGCCACGTGGCGCGCTTTATCGTGTTTCCTGTTTCCCACCGCTGCCCCACAATCCTTCAGTCTTCCCACAACAGGAAATTAAAGGAGCGTGTCGCGGCGCCCCGAGCTGCCTCGGCTTTTTGATTTGTGCGAGCCGCTATCGCTAATGAAAATCAGCGCGGGCGCTCCGGACAACGGGGGCCGCTGATAGAGGAGCGACTTGTTCACCACACAACAGCCGGCGTCTCCCAACAAGTGAGCGCTGTAATCGCCCGGCGGGGGAGGAGGGGGGAGGTGGTGGAGAGGAGAGGAGGGGGGGGAGGTTAGAGACGATTCCCCTCTGATGGATGCAGGTTACACAAACCTTCAGGTGTAAAATACAAACTCAAAGATGCATCGACATGCTGCAGACTTAATATTAGACTCTATTGTCTTCTATTTTCTTGTTAGGCTACTAGTCCGTGACTTTCCCCCTGCTCTCCATTCATCTCCTCCTTTCTTTCATTTTAATTTCTACGTCTTTCTCGTCATTTCATCCCCACTTTTAGTTTCGCGGTGTCTCTCCATCCTTTTCTCCAGCCAGGTCTTGCACTCTTTCACGTTTTCCCTCTTCATCATTTCTTCCCTCTTGTCTACTTCTCCTCTTCTCTGCTCGTCTCATTTCTTGTGTCTTCTTCCTTCTTCCTTCCGTCTCATCATTTTCTGTCTCCACTTCTTTCTGCTATAAAAGTTGACTCCATCTTTTCCTCTCTGCTATCTCATTTCTGTTTGCTTCACCATCTAGTCTATATTTCCTAGAGGTGGGAAAAAAAATCATCTATGTTTTGCGATTTCTTTTTTTTTACGGTTTTGAAATTGTCTGTCTATGTGGAGGTAGAAGGAAGTTACCGCTTTTATTGTTGTAGTCATAGTATCATGTCCGGTCTGTATCCGTCACCAAATCAAACTACAGCGAGCTGAAACGTTAAAGTATTAAACGTTGGAGGGTCCGCGTGGATACGACCTGCACCCTCACATGTTAAATCCAGCGTGGTAAACACTACACATCCAGTAAAGGATGGAAACACTTTGGGTTTCACACATTAACTAGACATCACGGCTAAAGCTGCATGCTAACTTCTAAAAAAAGGTCAAAATATGTCAGAAAATAAGTCCGAACAAAGGCTGAAAAAAGTCCAAAAAATGTTTGAAATATGTCAGAGAAAAGGCTAATATATGTCGGCATAAAAGTCTGAAAAACATCTGAAATATTTCTGGGAAAAAAAGGCTGAAAAATATCTGAAAAAAAGTGCAAAACAGTTAGCAGGAAATGTTATCATATGGTGGAAATCAAACATTTTTACTTTATTAATTTAGATATTTTCCAAAGTAAAAGTCCCTAGTAGCCTATGATTCAGCTTTAGTGTTAAAAAAGTTAACAGTAATCGCAATAAATCGTAATATTGAATCAGCACCCAAGTATGGTGACAGTATCGTATCGTGAGATTGTCCCACCCCAGGTCTTTCCTCAGTCTTTCTCTGCCCTCTTTCTCTCATCTTTTCTTGGGTTAATTTAAAATCTTTAACATCTATTCCTTCCCTTCGTTTCTCGTATCTCCTCTTTACCCTTTCATTCAGTTTCTTCTGCCAACTCTTTTTCTCTCTTCGTCCGTCTACTTCTCTGTGTGTTTTTCATTTCTTCCCTCGTCTACCTCTGTCCGTCTCTCTCTCTCTCCCAGTGTCTCGTCCTCCTCTCCTCTTTCTCTCTCTCGTATTATTTCTGCCAGTATTTAGTGTTCGGCATTCAGACAAGGTCATGGAGCAATTTGTGTATATATGTCTGTGTGGTGCTGCCTCTCTGCCTCGTCTCATCCAGGCACTCAGCCAACAGAGAACGTCTTGATCCTGCACTCAGGACATTGTGTGTGTGTGTGTGTGTGTGTGTGCAGTATAATATGTGTAATGCTCTAATGGCTGACAGAGGCAGAGCTATAGTGACTTTCACTGTTGCAAACCTTTATATCTGTCCTGTTATATCTGTTTGTGTGTACAGCAGTAGAAGAAACACTCATTAGTTAACTCTACTGTGAGCAGTAAAGATTTTTGACGCTACTCATCGTCAGCCGTAGAGTCACACAATGCTAATTTTGGTATCTATAAAAGGCATTTTAGGTTAGGTTGCATTTTGAAATTGTGTTTTAGAAAGCAGTGTACATACAATGGACTTTTTTTCGTTCCATTTTGTGAATTTTTGAGGGCACTCTACAGTATAGTTGATACATTAATTCCAGGATCAGACTACACAATATTTCTGACGGTTACGATGGTCACTATGTCAGATTAGACGATTGAGAGTCATAAATTATTGTCGTAACTTGGCCGCGACACATGACAGACTACAAGTCGGTCCTCTGTTCCGACTATACACACTCTCCCGGCGTCGCGAGGCGTCGCAGACGCGGCGTCGGTTGTCGTGTACTATGACACACTACACAAGATAAAACGATCGTTTGTCACACACGACACTCATTTATTGGCACTATTATGCTAAGCTAAGCTAACCACATCCTGACTCCAGCTCCGTACTGAACACACAGACATGATGCCCCTCAAACCCTTTACACACCATTATTTTAAAATAAATCTTTTCTTATTCTTTACAAATCTTCAGCTCTACTTTCTGTGTCTCTCTCCTGTTTCCAGTTAATGGAGCTCGCCCCCACTGGTGTCTCTCTCTCTCTCTCTCTCTCTTTCTTTAATTTGACCAGAATATTTTGCTTTAATGCATTTTTTAAAATAAAGTCAGCGTTAATATTCAAAACTGCAGCTTATCAATGTTTCTCTCTTTGCAAAGCAGCCCATAAATATTAATGTCGATCGGCCACGCTTCCTCGATGCGCCGCCACATCGCCGTCTTCCTGCATAGACGCGTGTGTGTATGTGTGTGTGTGTGTGTGTCAGTCTGGTTGAGATTTTCTGAGAGTGTGTGTTTGTATTTATTGTCTATGTGTGTGATTGTGTATGCAGGCGATCCGCAGTTTGTCTGGGAAGTTGTGTTTGTATCTTCATTTCTCTGTGTGTGTGTGTTGGTTTGTTTCTTTGTCAGTGTGTGTCTATGTGTAGTTAAAACTAATGTGTGTGTGTGTCTGTGTGTAGTTAAAACTGATGTGTGTGTGTGTGTAGAAGAATGAGAAAGAGAAGCTAAATGCCCCTGCAGTAATTCTTTCCAGGAATAATTGCCCTGCATGTGGTCCGACGCTCACACTCAGACTCACAACACAGACACACACACACAGGCCACGTCCACACTATAATGCAGAAAACTCTACAGAAAACAAAAAAAATGGGAATTGGAAAATGTTGCTCTGTAGTTGTCAAAATTTCACAGATGTGATCCAGATGTAGGGTTGCGGTTTGATAGAATTTTTTTCAAATCTAATCCCTTATTAGCTTTAAGTAGCCTAACTACACAGGCTGACTTAATGTAAGAGCTAAACACCACTGAAGAAGTCAAATCCAACATATCTTTAAAGCAGTATTAGTGATTTTTGTTTGGCCTTGGACACCACATTGACATGTTATCACATGTTAAAGTTGACATAGTGAATGTGTTAGCAATCAGTTGCCTACTCAGCATTTTGAGTTGTGTTTCTGACCGCTCAAGTGATAGTGATGATATCTCAGTGGACTAGTATGTTGTCATCACAGGCCTCTGATTGTAAGACACAGGGAGAAGTAATGTTGTGTTAAGCACATTATTTATAGTATTATAGTCTATATTTGTTAACATTCCCGGTGCAGACTTGTTCCATTAATCGTATTCACACATTATTAAACATGAAGTTTATTTTTTGGCAGCTGTTGAGTCTCTCTCCTCCTCCCGTCGTGGCGTTTCTGACTCCTGCTCTGCTGTAAATGACCTTGACAGTCATTGGTTTTAGGACTCCACGCTGTTTTTCCTTTGCAACTGTATTAGTCCTTTATGTGTAATGAAATTCACACATATACTAAAGGCGTGATTAGCATATATATTGTATTGACACAGTGGCAATATGTTCTCTCTCTTTCTTTATCTATCTGTCTTTTCCTCTCTCTCTATACCTTTCTCTCTTTCATTCCGCCCTGCCTCCCTCATTTCCTCTCCTCTTTCTGGATTTGCGTTGCACTTTGAAGTTCAGCTGTGCTGTTTTCTGTAATTTTTATCTGCAGAACACGCGGCCGCCACATTGCTGCGATTATTTACAGTAAAGGGGGAGAAAAATAAACATTGCCACAGACAGCTGGATGTTTTTCTCTCCCCCCATTTCATTTTACATTTTCACAGCTCAGTTGAGCCTGTTATTTATGTTATTTACTGATGTACAGTGAAGAGAGGACTCAGCTTCATAACAACAACCAACATGTTGGAGGTCAGAGGCTTTGGGACTGGGTCAAAAACACTTTGCTCTGTCACGGCTGTATTTTCTGTCGATACACCTTACTCCTGATAGGTAACGAGTAAAAAAATCGGAGATATCCAGGAGAAAAAAGTCGTAACATTACGGGAATAAAGTCAAAACTTCACGAGAAAAAAGTCGTAATATTACGAGATTAAAGTCATAACTTTACGAGAAAAATGTCGTAATATTACGAGAATAAAGTCATAACTTTATGGGAAAAAAGAAAATAACACGTAAAATTACTACTTTATAATATCATGACTTTATTCTCATAATACTACGACTTTTTCTCTTAAACTTCTGACTTTATTCTCGTAATATTATGACTTTACTCTCGTTATCTCTGATTTATTTATTTTTCCTCAATGTGGCCCTAATACTCCATGGTAAAAAGTTAATTCATACACTTCTAGGGACTTTTACTTTGGAAAATCTCTAAATGAATCCAGTAAAAATGTTTGATTTTCAGCATGTATGTAGTCAGAGATGTCCTGACGTCAAATATATCAGTCATTGTCAGGAAGTATTTATTATCCAGCAACACAAAAATCAAAGAATAAAGCTATTTCCCTCACAAATTAGTGGTATTTTGGTCAATATAATCCAATCAATCTTATTTCAATGTATTTCGTCTATACAATTCCCTTATTTTGAAAACCGGACGTAGTCCCACGTGTCTACTTCCTCTAACTCCGTGATACTCTAATGTTTTCTGTCCGTGACAGAGTTAGCATGCAGCTTTAGCCGTGATGTCTAGCTCTGCTTTTCCTGTCAATGTGTGAAACCCAAAGTGTTTCCATCCTTTACTGGATGTGTAGTGAATGTCAGTTTCTTATACTTGACAGACACGTTTTGGTTGATACCAACAGCAGAATGAATGTTTCTTATGTTTTTTATATTTGAAGTAGAATAAGTAGTATTATATAAGCTTTGTATTTTGTGGTGGGGTTTAGCTTCTCTCTCTCTCTCTCTCTCTCTCTCTCTCTCTCGGTTTCTCTCTTTCTTTCATTCATGGTGTCCATTAGCGCTCCCCTGTCTCTTGCCAGCCATTCACATTTCCCATGGAGACAGAACACACACACACACACACACACACACACATAGAGAGACTGTGTTAAGTTTCCGTGGTTACTGAATGCCTTTTTCATTGACTGTCCGTTACCATGGAAGTGAAAGGACGAGAGGATGATTAGAGGAGAGGAGAGGAAAGAAGGAGGTGTAGGAGACGACGGAAAGAAGGAATAACAAGAAAGAAAAGGGAAACAGGGAAATCCAAGAGGGAGGAGAGTGAAGAGGAGAAGAGATGAAGGGTTAATTAGTGAAGAGGAATGGAGAGGAGCAAAGGAGTGGGAAGGAGGGAAATAAGTGAGGGGATAAAAGGAGATATATAAGGGAAAAGGAGGAAGGAAAGGAGAAGATATGAGGGTGATTAGTAAAGGAGGATGAAGAAAGGGAGGAGGAGAAGTGAACAGAGGAAAGGAGAGAAGGGGAGGATACTGAGATTCTTCACACATTTCCTCTCTTTTCTTTCCGCCCTTTCGTTTACTTTCCTGTGTTCTCTTTTCTTCTTCCTTCAAATAAAAACATAAAAATGACTAGAGGTCCCAGGTAATACTAGTCCTGTGTGAATAGGGCTTCAAATGAGGTTTGAATTAGTGAAAAATGTTGAGGATTTTAACTTTAATTTGGTTCATATGTTTGAATACTTGGTAGATTTGTTGACTGTATTTGTAGTCGATCTTTTTCTCTGCGTCAGAGTGCTCGGCTGCTCCTCCCTCATCTCTCTCCTCCTCCTCCTCCTCCTCCTCCTCCTCCTCCTCCTCCTCCTCCTCCTCCTCATCTCCTCGCTGCAAATCAGATATGACAGGAAATATTGTCCTTGTAATAGAGACTCAGGGCACTCTGCCTCTGTGTCTCTGAAACACACTCACACACACACACACACACACACACACACACACACACACACACAGACACACACACAGCTAAATACACAGATATACATCAACATAAAATGAAATGCACCCTGTACACACGCTTCAGTACTACACACACCTGTACGAGGCTTGAACCGACTCGTGTTGAATTATTTTCCTTTTGTCTCTCTCCGTCTCTTCCTGTCTGTCTCCTCCATCTGATCATTATCTCAGTTTAACTCTTTAACTGCCCCTTACGTTATTATCTCTTAATTGACCAGCAGAGTTTAATTAAAAAGGATTGAGCGTCCATATATGATTTTTTTTTTCATTTAATCTTATTACATAAAGAGGTTTAAATCGAGCTTGTTAAAAGCTTAAAAAACATCAGATAATATTTGAAATTCAATTAATTTCAAGCCGGCGGTCCTTTCTGATTTTTGAATTGTGGTTAGTTTGAATCGTATTTGACAATTTTACACTTATTTCTGGATCAGAGGTGCTGATCAATAAACCTCATGGACTACAGTAAGATGATTAGGGTTAGGATATGAATATGTTCTTGTAAGGGAAACATTGAGTTAATAAGATCCACAAGTCATCCATAAAAGAAGCAGAAAACTAATTGATTAGATGGGCTGGATGAAGCATTAAGTTGTTACTAATTTAGCGACTGGCTAGTTTGCTAATTCCACCACGCTACAGGAAATGAGTCCAACAGAGGTCAGCGCTGGGTCACGGTCCCTCTGCCTCACTCCTCGCCGCTAGAAGACGTCTTCACCGGGAGGAGAGCAGGCGTTAACTAGCGTTATCCAGCCGTCTCCTCCTCCTGCAGTAGTCTCCAGCGGCGTAGGGGTCGGCTAATCTGGTCCCGTTGGTTCATGTTAACTTTCTCAACTACCACTGATGATCCTGGAGAGTGAGTGACAGCACATGTTGAGAGAAACTAGGATTTTCTTAAGCCATCGTTAAAAAAAACAAGCCAACAATACTTACTAGCCAGCGTTAGATGACGTGTTCAGAGAATTATTCTGCCTCCACTTAGCACTCCGCCCACTAAACACCTCATCATCGTTACTAACAGGAAAGGAGTCTATAGAGAAGGTCTAGACCGTACTCAATAAGGTCATTTATTTACTAATCATTTGAATTGTGTGTTTTTATGCAAATGACCAAAGTACAGTGCTGTGTACAGTAAATAAATAGGGCTTCCCCAGAAGCTACGGTTTAATTCGAACACTTTAATTTACCATGCATATCATGTTTTTTGTGTAAAATGTATTGAACATTGATTGACATCAGATCTACAATGTTATTCCTTTATTTAGCGTATAGATTTTAAAAGTGAAAAAAAAAGTGGAAAAAGCAAATTTCAGACCCTGGATGAACTGTAAGTTTAGAGGTGTAGTTGATGTGGGTGTGTTAGGAGTTATAGGGACGATATCATTGATATCACCTCATTCATAGTACAGCCACAATAAATCTCGACGTTGTCAGAACAAATAAATAACCTTCCGACATCTCCGGCGTCATCCAGCTGCAGTGCGACAGTTTAACCTGAAACAAAGAGGACGTGCGACCGCGCGCAGTTGTTTTCCGACTTTTGTGGTGAAGTAAATTTCCATCTCTCTCCGCATCTCTCTGTGGATTTGTATGCTTTTAAAACGTCTCTATCTCTCCAAAATCACTGTTTCAAAAAAGTCGACTCCACAAAGGAAAGTCACCCACCCCCCCCTTTTCTCTCCTCCCAAAATAACACGCTATGACTTTCTTTGTGTCTTTTAACCACGTTTTAGTTTTGCCCTTCAACTTGGACTTCAATCCCGCACTCAGATGTCGTCTTCCTCGATGTTTGCCCCCGAAACTTCAGTCCAAGATTTATTCCCTTTTCAACAAGTTGACGTCTGGATGGAGACGATGTTTTTCACTTCTCCTTGACTCTGGAGGATCAGGAGACGGAGGGAGGGAGGGAGACGGAGACAAAAAAGAGCGAGATGGAGAGGACAGAAAACTGAAAATGAAAGAAAGATGGGAGGAAAATTTAGAATTTTAAAACTCTTGTTTTGACTTCCTCGTCTCACAGAAACAACAGACGTAGATGGAGGTTAATATGCAACAATATTTCCTCATTTGCATAGCAGGCGGGGTCTTCCCCACGTTCCCTCCAATCAGAGCGCCGTGTTAATGCCTCCGATTGGCTGAGATGTGAAGGGCATAGCGACCGCAGGCGACACCCCGGTGAATTATTAACGAGGAGCATCAGTCTATCCATCATTTTAAACACACACACTCTCCCCGATAACTGTATTAACACAGATATGAATGGAGACGGACAGAAAGAGGAAAAGACAAATCTGTCCTTCTTCTTTATCAGCGGCGTGAAGACGAGCAGCACAGAACTGGGTGGTTTCACATTAAGCTAAACGATGTTATCAGCCAGACGTCTCTTTAGTGTATTTAAATGGGCTCTTAGCAAGGTTAAAGCAGCTGCAGTCTGTCTCTCACACTTCTGTGAGATGTTCTATGTTTTCAGCTACTAATTAAATATTTTGCATTCCTGCAGAGCTTTTTACAAATAGATTTATTTCCTTCTTTCCAGACAGACGCTGGTTTCAGTTCATTTGTGTAAAAATCAAGTGAAAGATCTGAAATTTGCTGCCAATAGATAATCCACTACAGTCAGTATTTAGGAACCTTTAGTTCCTGTAAAGTTGTGTCGGCGCTGTGAGGTAAAACTCTTCAAAAGCATCTTGGTTTCCTGTGTGACCTTGAACACCCCTAATCATTTTCACCTAAAATATTTACATTTTAAGACCCTTTAAAGTGATGTTTTACGTCTCAGGTGAAGCTTAATGTTAGCCACAAATGTCGAGGTTTGGATGGTTTCTGCAGATCTTATCAACAAGTGATAAAACAAATGTAACTATGAGATTTTCAGAAGGATGTTGTAACAATTTTTAACAAGACAATACGCGTCTTTTGGTGTTTTCGCTCAACAAATAAGAGAGCTGACTCTCTCCTGTCTGAGATACAAGCTTTAAAGATCAGTCTGAAATCCCCTCACTGAGACATAGATGACATTAAGAATAATCTGCATTGATGAAGAAGAGCTCCACAGGATTTCTTGTGTGTGAAAGCCATTTATGGTGCTCAGAGCTAGCTTGCAAGTGTTTTGTGAAATAGTCATGAAATTTAATATATTTGATTCGTGAACATAGACACGTATTTCACTTTTTTTTTTTTGATGCTCAGCACAACTTTCAACAACTTATTTTTTGTGTGTTTTTCTATAATTTTTCTGCTCCAGTCTTTTCAAAATAAAACTACTTAGTTGCCTTGGTTACGCTTTGGCAACAAACTACTTAGTTAGGTTTAGGAAATTATGGTGTTTTGGGTTAAAATAACTCTGGAAGTGACATAACTTAAGTACGGAGGTTACGTGACAAATAAATCAACTTTGACTTCTGGTTTCACACAGGACATGATGTTGTTTCGTGACTGGATGTTATTGTTCAACACAGGCCGTTTCGGTAGAATATGACAGTAGAATAGAAATAATTTAGTTTTACTTTTGTAAGGCACTTTTTCGGTGGACGTTTTACTGGTGTCTGGTAGTCGCTTTCAGTCCAAAATGGCGGAAGCGTAGCTCTGCTGATGGGCACTGATGTTGCAATGTAACGAACAATTGACTTTCACTTCTTGGCAATATACGTTTCCTGACTGAAGTACAGGAGTTAAGGGACAAATAAGTCAACGTTGACTTCTGGTTTCACCTGGGACATGAACAGTGGTCCTCCTGGGTGAACGTCCGGTGTTTTTCCTCAACTACGCTGCGTTTGTTGCTCTTTATACTTCCTGGTTTGTGTGCAACATACGTGGATTATATATGAACTATAGTGCATTACTTTTCCTAGGTATAGTTACAACAGTGAATGAGAACAGCCTGACACAGACACAAGCACAAATGAAGCATCCGTCCCTTTACTTTAGGGTTTGATTTAGGAACTAATAATTCTATTTATTATAATTTATGTGTATTGTATTGTTTTACTTTTTACCTGAAGACGACGCCCTGATTTATAGAATTACGATTTATGAGTGTACAGTTTTCTCCTCGTCTTTTAGATGTCTACCTGCGAAGCCGCTGCCTCATCAGAATGAGTGATCATTTCCCTTCAGTTCTTCCTCAGATTATCCTCTAAATCGTGACTCATCTGTAAACAGAACAACTCCACTTTCCCCTCTAATAACTTGAGCAACATTCAGCAGCGAGTCTCCAGCAGTTATTTGTTCAGACGCCTCGATGTGCGGACGAGTCTCTTCAAATATAAAGAAACAGCGTCGATAAACGGACGGCTGGAATGCAAATGTAAATGACGGGGCAAGGCGGTGCGAGGCGGGGGGTGTTTGTGCGGAATCATCAGCAGATTGGATAATGGCGTGTGTGCGTGTGTGTGCGTGTGTGTGTGATGGGGGTAAAAGCAGCTCTATTCTCCAGCTGAAGCCCCTCTTCCTCTCTGTTTTCAGACTGACACACTGTGAATGTCAAAGAGCTGCACGCCGCCCGGCCTGTCACTCAGAGACCGAGTGTGTGTGTATGTGTGCGAGAGAGAGAGAGAGAGTATGTCCATGTGGATGAGTACTTATGTGTGTGTGTGTGTGTGACTGAGTGTTTATGTGTTTAAGGGGTGGTGTGTAGTTTAGTGTGTGTCCGAGAGAGAGGGAGGGAGTGTATTGTGAGTTGCCAGAGGATCTGTGTGAACAGTGATGTGTGACAGAGAGAGTGAGAGAGAGATTTGGAGCTCAGAGAGGAAGAGAAGGAGCGATCGAGCTATAGAAAGAGAGTGAGAGAGAGAGAGAGATGAAGCCCAGAGAGAAACCAGACGAGAGGAAGAAGAGAAAGAGAGAGAGAGAGAGTGGTAGATGAAGGTAGACAGACAGTGCTGTGATCTGAGTCTGACTGCTGGATTTACTGGATCAGACACACACAGACACTAAACTCCTTCTTTCTTTCTCTCTCTCTCTCTCTTTCTTTGTCCTTCATTCCCTCGCTCTTTCTTTACTATCTTGAAGGCATTATAAAATATTGATAACCTAATAACCTTCCCAGAGTATGTGTCGCATTCTTACTTTATCCAGAGATTGTTACTTCACATGCAGGGGGAGATATTATGGACCAGCAAAAAGTATTTTCCCTCAATTAACCCCTCAAAACTGACAGCCCGCTGGTGCTATTCTGTCTTTCAGAGGTTGTAGTCATATCATATCATATGAAACTAGAAAGACTGATGAATCCATTGGTACCAACCGTGTCATACTAGCTTGTCGGGAAGATTGCTAAATAACGCTACGAAGTTGGGCTAAATTTTGGCAAAGAAAAACTGTCATGGCCATTTTCAAAGGGGTCCCTTGACCTCTGACCTCTGACCTCTGACCTCTGACCTCCAGATATGTGAATGTAAATGGGTTCTATGGGTACCCACGAGTCTCCCCTTTACAGACATGCCCACTTTATGATAATCACATGCAGTTTGGGGCAAAAAACATGCATTTTTTTTGTATATATTTCTGCATACTGGGGTTCCTAAACAGTCTTTGAATGACATAAATTGGGTATAACTGTAAAGCTGAGACTCTTGTGGATCCAATGAGCCCAAAAGTAGACATTTCACATAGTGATTTTATACTTATGGTGGTGGGTCTTTGTACTATGACAGTTTTCCCGATTGGTTCCTACTGAAGACGTAAATCTTTAAAGCTACTACGACAAATTTTGTGTTGATTTTGGAGGTCTTTGTGGACAAAAGCAGTAGTGTTTCTGAGCACCAGAGTCCCTTTAGAACATCTCCCAGTGCAGTTCTGGTTCTGCCGTGCCTCGCTTCTCGTCCAGCAACATGTCCCGGGTCTCCAGCAGCGTGGTGTCGGTGTTGGCAGCGAGGACCGCCGGAGCAGCGAGGCAAAGCTCTGCTCCTGGCTGGAGGAGGAGCCGCTGCTGCCGGGCGCCAAGCTCTCCACCTCTCACCGGGGCTCCGACTGTAGATCGAAGGCGTTAGCAAAGATGGTCACCATAGTCTTTATCAAAAACATGTACTTATTTCTGTAAAATTTCCATGTTTTATTGGAGGACATAACATCATGAGATTAGATGGAATCTAAAACATTTTACTCTTCAAGTGAACGGGGAGGATGTAGAAGAGCTACTCTACTGCAGTATACTGCTGCTTTAACACACCTGCAGTATGTTGTTTGTGTCTTCGCAGCCTTATGATTGGTAACAACGCATGTGGTGTGTGTGTGTGTGTGTGTGTGTTACCTCTGAATGACTGTGGTGAAACCTGCCTGAATCTCTCTTGTTTACTGCGTCCTGCTGGGATGTCTGGCGATTCAGAGGTGAGGAGCAGAGAGAAAATAGAGATTCTCTTGTTTTCTCTTCACCTCCTGCCTCTTCTTCCTCTTTCTTCTTCCTCTCTGTCTGACAACCAACCTGTTTTATCAAATAATATACATGAAAAAAAAATCAAAGCAGCTCACAAAATGGACATTTTCTCCAAAAACACACCAAATAATTACATCTTTAAACCAGTGTGACTTTGAGGCAGCGCTGGAAGAAGTACTCGGATCTTTGAAGGAAAACTGTAGAAATACTCTGTTATGAGTAAAAGTACTGCATTTAAAATCTTACTTTATTAAACTTGTCCCTTGTTACCTCTGATATTACCTCAGCTTTCCTTCCTCTTTCCCTTTTTACCTCTCCTGACTTGTTTCCTAGCCTCTCCTTTCCTCTTCTCCCTTGTTTCCTCTCCTCTCCTCTCCTAAATGTCAGATTAACCTTTAGCCCAGACATGAGGAGCGCTTGTTTTCTCTTATCTCGTAGGTGACATGCCCACTCATGGGGGGATGTTTAAGCGCGTGGCTTAAAAAAAGAAAAAAGAAAAAAATGTTTTAAAATGTAAAACAGTAAATGTAAAAAGAAATTTAAAAATGTAAATGTAGAAAAAAATGTAAATATGCAAAATAAAAAAATGTAAATGTAAAAAAATAAATACATATAAATTTAAATAAAAAAAGGTAAATATAAAAATGTCAAAAAAAGTAAATGTCAAAAAATAAATAAATGTACATTTTTTTTAAAAAGGTAAATATAAAAATGTACATATATATATAAAAATAAATGTAGGAAAAATGTTAAAAAGTTAATGTAAAAAAAAGATGTAAATGTAAAAATGTAAATGTAAAAGAAATATTAAAAAAATGACCCTGTATTGTATGTGAAATTTTGCCTCTGCATTTAACCCATCCTAGTATTTGAACCGGCAACCCTCTGGTTCCCAAGCCAAGTCATGAAATATAGCTCAAAATGAGTTTTCCTAGCTAATTTCATGATATCTTTTTTATCTTGAAAGGTCTAAAATATTACCAAGTAAAATATTCACTCACGCCATCAGAAAGCATGTGTGTGATGGAGAGTGTGTATATGCCTCTTCATGCTTTCATGCACAGATTTATTGCGCTTGAGTGTGTGTGTGTGTGTGTGTGTATGCATAATTTGTACATGCAGCGCCACCTGAGCTTTTATGTTTGTGTGTATGAGTGTGTGTTGGAGGCTGTAGAGTGGTTCTACCTGTAAATGTCAGGCAGCTGTCCTCAGCGGTTGACAGCTCAGAAATCAGCGGTAAATCAGGCCGGTGGCTCGGCTAAAGAGGTGATTAATAAACATGTCATCTCTCTCTCTGTGTGTGTGTGTGTGTGTGTGTGTGTGTGTGTGTCACCCTCTGTAGACCTTATTTCTTTAAGACAGAAAGGGAGGGAGGACGGCAATAGAGAGGAAGGTGATAGTGGACAGAAAAAGGTGAAAAAGTGATGATGAGAAAGACGCCGTATCGCTGCTGATTTACAGCAACAGTGACAGGAAGTAGCCTCTTTAAAAGAATAAGAGCACCGTGTCCGTCTCTTTCCTTTTGTCTTTATTTCTCCAGAGCAGAGTTCCGTCTCTTGCTTTGCCTCCGTCTTATCCGTCTGTGTTTGGAGAGCGTCTGAGCTGCAGTACTTCAGGACGCAGCTTTTTTTTTCTTCTCTGCGTCGCCGCTAAAACAAAAAGAGAGATGCCGAAGCATCGCCCTTCATCACACTTAGCGCCGCGACCGCTCCGCTCTCTAATGGAACTTCATCCATTTTCAAATGACAGAATCCATTACGGCCACATGCACCGCTCTGCAGCGCAAGTGTTGCATGCACTGGATTTATTCTTGTTATTTCACTGATAATGTGTGCAAACTAAACTGAGCCATATTGTTTTTTTTTTTTTTTTGTTTTTTTTAGCTCTCACGCTCGGGCTGATGATTAACTTGAGAAGGGGCAGTGGATGTTGAAGAGAAAACAGATATTTATATATATTTCTAGAAAGAATTATTATAGTTTGTACCAGAAATACTTGGACGAAAACATGCGTGAGTTCACCTGAAAAAATTCGGGACCGTTTCTGCAGCTACACCTATAAACCAAAGCTCCATATATATTGTCAAAAATGTAATTAGTTGCAAATTAAAGTAACAAAAATCCCCAAATAATACATTAAATATATGTTCAAATATGTTGTGTGCATCATTTGACATGGTTTCTTTGACTTTTGATTAAGATGGTTAAAGGGGAACTCCTCTCCTATTTAAATCTGTCCTTGCACTGATTCCTCCTTTCATAAATACACAAACTATATTTGTAGAAATGAAAACTAATATTTCCTGCCTTCTCAGGACAGGTAGAACAGACAATATGGATAACAATGCTTTGTTCCTTCCTCCCAGAATAATGTGCAGAACCTCATGAAATTGTCAGAGAATTAAATTCACTTTTAAAGTATCTGTAAAATAACATTCTCCATCAACAAATCTGCTCATTTATTGTTTTTACGTTTAGATATTTGCACACTTTTGTAGCCCAAAAAAATGCAGACTAACAGCTGTTAACACTGCGTGTCTGTACATGTGTATCCGTGTGTATTAACCGCTGTCTGTCCGTCACCTCAGTGAGGACGTCGACAGCTCGTTATAACCGATCATGTCAGCAATCGTTGGTTTAATCCTCCCAGAACGTTAAATATTAGACTTTGTTTAACATCTCAGCAGTCATATTTAAGCAGGTGACAGCCGACCTGAGAGGATTCATCTACTAATGTCCACACAGAGAAACAAAAAGCAGTCAGAGCATCACTTTTTTTAAGGATGAGAAATTCAAGCTTCAGTTTGTTTCCTTTGTAAGACTTTTGACGGACAGTGTCTATTCAAAATGTTCCTGTTCAGAACGGGCCGATTGCTCGACCTCTGGTGTTTCTGCTTGCAGCTTTTTTGGAGAACTTCAACAACAACTTCACATTCAGTGCTGCGCTTCCTGTGGTCTTCAGCAATACACACGCCAAGTGTGATGTTGATCGGATGAACGGTTGTTCAGAAAAACAGAACTTATCCTACTAACTATCCTGTTTTTAGTGCCATATAAAGACGCTTTATTGTTATTACCTCCGCAAAGGCCGAAGGCCTATAGAAAGAAGGTTATGTTTTCACCGGCGTTGGTTTTGTGGTTTGTTTGTTTGTTGGTTTGTTGGTTTGTTGGTTAGTTTGTTGGTTAATTTGTTGGTTTGTTGGTTAGTTTGTTGGTTTGTCGGTTAGTTTGTTGGTTTGTCGGTTAGTTTGTTGGTTGGTTTGTTAGCAGGATTACACCAAAAGTCCGATGGTAGATTCGGCATTTTTTCACATTTAACTCTGTGAAATTACAGTTGAGTTCAACCAAAGCACACTTGGTGATTGTTGGAAAGAGATTGTTGTCCACTTTGAATGAAGTGTTTTACGATGCTCCGCTGCGTACAACTGATCTCAACATAAACAAAATACACGTGGATGATGACGCAAGTTGAACGGAGGGGGGGGAGGCTTTTGTACTCGGCCACCTTGGCGGATGTCTGCGCTCTCCGAGTGCCATTCTAGTTCGGTATATTTTTGCTTTTTAAATAACAAAGATACTAATTAAACAACAACAGAGTTGAAAATTTTTCAACTTACGGTGACCAGAAAAAACACCAAATGTGCAGCGCTCAGTGCAGAATACCTCGTCACGCTTCTGCTGTTTCTTAGCATAGTTATATGTGACCTGCTCCATCATTATGAGTCACATTGACCCCGAAACACATTTTGAGTTATCTGTCTGACTGTAAAGAGGAAAGTCTCAGCTTTATGGCAATACCAAGATTATCTTTCTACGACAAATATTCGATGAGATATGCTCTTTCAAAGTTCGACTGTCATGAAACATTACTTTTGAGAAAAAGGGCATTAAAGATAAGAAGTCATTTTCAGCCATTTTTTGCATTGATTAAAACACATTTATTGAGACTCAAGTCTAAATGAACACAATATGTTTTGGTCAAAAGTGACACCCAACATTTCATAATTTAGCCTATACATACTTTCATACATACATGTGCACATAGTCACGAGCACGTGATGTGCACGTGGCCACGTGCACGCGTATGACCACAAGCAGTACAGTAGTTAGGGCTAGAAGTCCATGTAGAAAATAATCCAAAATGTATGGAATAAAATTGATAAAACATAAAAAAAATATACTGTACATATGATATAATATATAGTATATATGTTTATTTCAATATAATAATAATTATATGAAGAATACACAATTAAAAATATTAAATATGGAGCCATGTGCACACAGGTACATGCACAAACTTACAAGTCCATATCCAAACAATAAAAAACCATACTAGAAAATGGATAACATATTAACAAATATTATGTACATATTATGTATGTACAATATTATATAATATTATATATAATAGAAATATAGATATAATAGAAAGACTATGAAATGTGTTGCCTGTACTCATTCTGCTGGCTTCTTCTGCAGCTCACTGTATCCTTTGACAGGGTCATATGGGAGCTGATCTTCTCAAGGAGATCCAGATGTTTCTCATCTACAAAATGACATAAAGGGAAAAGCATAAAGTGAAAAATCAAGTCATCTCAAAGATTTTAAGCTGGCTAAATCATGTTGAATCATTGTTGAATGAGGCCTGATCATTATCATATCAATACAGCCCTATATTCATTAACATAGCCTATTCACCATGTGATATCAGATTAATATACAACATATTATTTTACTATATGTTAAGCTATTTCTTTTGCTATTTAAAATGATATCCTCCAAGAGAGACACACCTGAGACAGACAGACAACTCAGAGACACACCTGAGACAGACAGACACCTATAGACTACACACACTGACACACACATTAGTAGCTGCTATTAATGCTTCTTAGCCTGCTCTATAGTGATTTAAAAGTCTTTAAAACAAACGGATAAAATAAGGATAGTGTAGTTTAACTATAAGAACTTACCATCAGTCATTTCTTTCATTTGGTCGGGTCTTCTCTCCATCTCCTCCGGAGTAGAGAGCGGCGCTGTTTTACAGTTTGCAGCTACACTGGTACTCCCGGCCGGGCGATCTCAGTCTCTATAACACTGTCCTGATTTAATAACTTTAATCAGAGACATTTCGTGCCATCATCGGCTCAGCCATGAGTGGAATATCTTCCTCCTCGCCTTCCTCCAACTCTCTTTCTCCGTCCTGATCAGCGGATTGAGAGCTAGCCTAGCCTCTAGCGTTAGCTGGGTGTCCGACCCGACTCGGCGCACCCGCTGTCCTCATCACCCGGTGCGGTGAAATAATCTGAATTTAAGTCGGTCCAGTTGTCGTCAGATGTAGCACCTCTAACAGGAATTTAATTTAAAAATCGAGCAATGTTTTCCTCACGTGAATTCATCTTGTCAAGCCCGTTATCTCCTCTGTCAACCAGCTCTATTGAGCCGCGTCAATACACAGCGGACTTCCGGTAAAAACTTTACGACAACGTTATGTTTAAGAGCTTCAAAACTAGACTCATCATTTGAATTTTACATTGATTCTTACTTTGTATTAAAGCTGAGACTTTATTTATTCAGAAACGCATAAAAAAAACAACAACTCAAAACACACTTTTTCATAAAAAAACGTGTTTTTACAAGAATGCGCTGCCGCGACATCCGACTCATTTTGATAGAGCGGGTCACATATATACACGATGCTACCATTGCAATATTGTGGTTATTGTGACAGCCCTAGTAGTGATGACAGTTTGGACAGACATGGACGTAAACTGCAACTTGACTGGTTGGCGGAGGCATACGACCACTAGTTAAAAATGCCCTCAAGTTGCCAAATGTCTTGACTTTTCAATAATGTCGTCAATTCTTAAAATGTCCTCGATGTGAAGCTGAAATCAGTCCTCACAAAGATAGCTAAAGAACACACACACACACACACAGACACACACAGACACACACACACACACACACACACACACACACACACACACACACACACACACACGCACACTTGTTGTGTTTCTGAAGGGATTTAGTTTGAGAGTTAAACCTCCTGTAGCTTTACTGCTGCACTGGAGCAAGACTGACCGGCTAAACCTGGACCACAACATCCCACCAGCTGGGGACACAGTGTGTGTCTGTGTGGAGGTGTCTATTACCTGTGTGTGTGTGTGTGTGTGTGTGTGTGTAGGTGTGTATAACCTGTGTGTGTGTGTGTACCACAGGGTGTGGATTTGACCCTAGAAGTGTTTGAACATGCTCATAACAAACGGAGGGGTTACAGCTAGTAAACAGGGGGACCAGGAGTGTGTGTATGTCTTGAGTTTGTGTGTTGTGTGTTGTATATATATATGTGTGTGTGTGTGTGTGTGTGGTGTCGGCGCCTCTCGCTAAACTGACACATTTTCAATCACATGGTTTATTCGGGGGAAATTGTCGAAAAAGAGGGAAAAGGGCAGATTTCTGCGTCTCTGTGGGCTACAACAGGACAAGCCAGGATTAGTTTTTCACTTTGTGCGTGTGTGTGTTAGTGTGCTAGTGTGTGTATTACTGTGTGTGTGTGTGTATTCTAAGACAATGCCCTGGTAGCCAATTTGTAATATATAGTCGGCCTTGAAAAATGGCCCAGATCTCCCCTTCGCTGTCTGCAATTTAGCTCTGCCGGCGCCCGGCAATACCCATTGTACCGCCTCCCACCACTGCCATTTGGGCCTGATGGAGTGTGTATTTGTACCTTCTGTGTGTGTGTGTGTGTGTGTGTGTGTGTGTGTGTGTTTGTTTACTTGCTTATGTTCATCTCAGTGTGCATTTACCCATGAGTCTGTCTTTGTGTGTGTGTCGGCGTGCGCAAGCGAGCGACTGTGTTTATACTCAGGTTATTGAATTTCTGCTTGTGCGCCAGAGTGTGTGTGTGTGTTTGTGTGTGTGTGTGTGTAGTTGCGTTGTTGGTGTGTGCCTCCGGTTGTTGTGTTTATTTAATGTGTGTATAGTTGATTGTCTGTGTGTGTGTGTGTGTGTGTTTGATGCAGTGCAGTTACTCGTCCACTTTCCGAAATGACAGCGAGACACCTGAAGGCATCAATCTGGAACTAATGGACAGATTGCTGAAAAATAGAGAGAGAACGGAGGGATGATGGAAGAGTGGAAGGAAAAAGACAAAAGAGAGAAGGATTTAAGGATGTAACACAGGAAAGGAGGAATGAGGGGAGTTTAAGGAGGAAAGAGAGGGAGTCATTTGTAAAAAAGAGGGATGAGGTAAAGAATGGAGTGATGAGAAAGGAGTCAAGGACATATATAGACAGATATAGAAAGAAAAGAAAGGCAGGATGGAAAAGGAAGGAATCATACCTGAAGAGAGACAAAGGGAGTTGGCAGGAAGTAAATGGTTGAAGGTGAAGAAAGGAGGGATGAAGAGATGATTTAAGGAAAGGACGACAAGGGAGCAAAGGAGTGAGATTAAAAGAAAGGGATTATCTGGAACAGGAGGAAGGAAGGGAGGACTGTCGTAGGAGGAAAGAGGAGCAGGAAAAAAATTGAGAAAGAGAATGACAGGAGAGAGGGAGGGAGAGAAGAATGAAGGTGGAGAAAAAGAAGGAGGGATGCAAGAAAGGGAGGGAATCATACCTGAAGATAGACAAAGGGAGAGACGGGGGCAGGAAGCGGATGGATGGAGGTGAAGAACAAAAAAGAGGGATGAAGGGATGATGTAAGGATGTGAGACAGAAGGGGAGAAGATTAAGACGATCAAAGTGAGAGAGGGAATAAGGTCGAGATGTTCCGATACCATTTTCTCCTTCCTGATACCGACTCCGATTCCTGAACTTGTGGTATTTGCCGATACCAGCGTGATAAATATAATATCTCCGTTGCTTTTGGGCTATCTTTATGGAATTGATCTTGTCGTTGGTGGAGTCGTCGTGCTCTTTTGCGTGATGCGTCTTTATAAGATTGCTGGTGTTGAAATTGGCAACACGGAAGCCTTACATATGGTAGGTCCATATCGCCGTCTTACTTGATTTTCCACTATGAAATTTTGCCATATGGCTGACATTTTCCTCGCTCTGACTACCGTTACACTCTCCACTAGCACCGCACTGTTGTTGTTTACTATCATCACATGACCTGGAATCGGTTCTTCTTCGCTGCTCTAAAACAGTAGTAGCCATTGGCAGCCATGATCCATCCAGGGCGACGGCAAAGTGAAGGCTGCTGTTTGGGAGCGGCAAAAACAAGTGGATTTTTTCTGGGTTAATAAATGATGGTATCAGATCGTAGACTGGCGTACTCGCCGATACCGAATTTTGGGCGGTATCGGTATCGGAACAGCTCTAGATAGGACGTCTAGGGAGAGATGTAAATAGAGGAGGAGAGAGAGAGGGAATAGCAGGAGAGTGCAATGGAGGGGAGGAAGGAAGGAAAGAGAGGGAGTAACGTGAAGAAGGAAAAAAAGGAGAGGTATAAGGACAGAGGGAGTGAGTGATGGATAAAAGAAAGAAGAGAGAGAAGAGTGGCTGGAGAGAGAGGAGAAGATAGAGAAGGATGTTGGGAGAGAAGGAGGAAACAACATTAAGTGAAGAAGGTAGAGCGAATGAGAGAAGGTAGAGCGATAAGACAAGAAAAAGAAACTGGAAATAAAGAATAAGAGCATGAGAGTGAACCGGAGTGAGAGAAAGAGAGAAAGAAGCCATGTGATTGGTGGCCTCGTAAACCTCGTAAACCTCTTAAACCTCCGTCTCACTGCAGATAGAGATCATTTCACCAGAGGTCTCTGTTCTGTTAATAGGAGACACAGCAGAGTGGAGAGGTCAGAGGTCAGCTCAGTGTGTGTTACGGTGTGTGTGTTGAACAGGAAGTGAGGCGTGTTGATGTTGTAGATTGTGTCGCAGCAGTCATTTCCTGTTGTACTGGCTCATGTACAAACAGTTCTCTTTTTTATAATTTAATCATTTAATCTTGGAGAAGTCAGGTTGGGTTTGTCTGCAGTAAGGTCACTACATCTCTTGGGATTCTAGGGAAAATGAGAGGTTTTGTACACAGTACATGTCTCTTAACATTATATTATAGTTTAATTTATTCATATTCAAGATACTGTAATATATGAAGTACTTTACCAACTTATCTGAAACAAACATTGCTGCTACACAAACAGTTTATTAGATTAACAATTTTTTTTCGAATGCTGTTATACCAAGTGCACCACCACTTTTCTTTTTAAATTGCATTTATTGAATATGTTTGACATCTTTGTTCGACGTCTTTAAAGCGAGATATAAGGATAGTTTTAGATATTATTTTGTTAACAACTCTCTACTCCATAATTACCCAACCAGACAGGCTGAGAATCTTCATCTTCCTTTGTATAAAACATCCCGTGGTAAATTTTCTATCAAATTTCGTGGAGCTATATTAAAAAAAAAATAAAATAAAATAAAATATCGAATGTACGTTTCTATAACTTATTATTTATAGTAGTAGTTAATTGTACAAATAAATATTAGAAAACAAAGCAACAATCTGATAAAATCTGCAATTAGAAGCTTTTATCTCAGAAGTTTTGTCTTTAAATTTGTCATATTTAAAGGTTTATAACTTCTGTTACTAAGTTGAAGTAATTTATAACTTTATATTGTTACAAGTTGAACTGTAATTTAAAATCACCCTGTGTGTGTGTTCTTTATGTTTACATTCATTGTATCTCACCAAAACACATTTAGGCCGAAGAGATGTGTTCAAAGTATTCCCTTCCTCTTTAAGCTTTTGTAAAGCTGGTTATTGTAATAATTTGAAATGTTCATTATCTACAAACACTCGCCTTTGTTAGCACATTAACATGTTTCTGTCCATCAGTGGAATAGTATCAAAACACTGGCAGGACTGCACATTACGTAGCCTGCATGCATATCACAACATACCTTTAAAGTAACTCAAATACAGTAAAACAAAGTCTGGTGTAAAGTCAACATGGTGCGAATTACCTGGGTTCATGTTTGTTGGAGCAAGAGAGAAACAGCTTGATTTGTTTCTTTACATACTTTATATTTTGTATTTTTGCCAAAGAACATAGTAATGCATTATTAATGCTTTTTGTATATGTGTTATTTGGAAAGTGAAAGGAAAGATGAGAAAAGTATTGAAAAAAAGGGGGGACAGGAAATAAATGTGTGAGGGTAAACTTAGATGTCCAATAGTGCAAAGGTTTTTTTAATGTTATACAAGAAAACAGTTTAATATTTCCACTATTTAAAGGGCATGAGAAACACTGGTTGGAACCACTGGTAACCAGTCTTCTGGTTCTGGTGCAGATTATAGGGCCGTTTAATGAGAAGGTGGTTGGCCCAAGTGATTAGACATGATCACCACCTAAAGGACTAAAGTAACATCACTGTAACATGAAGTGCATCAGTGAAAATAAGTCATATTCAACATGAACGCTGCATTACGGCAGCAGGTTGTAGAAATCTAAACAAATCTTAAACTAGTCTGAAAACAGTTGAGGTGTGAGTGTTTTACCTGGTGGTCTCCCACTCAGGCAGGTAGAAAGGCAGCCTGGCCCTCTGCTCGGGTCTTTTCTGCCAAACCAGGAACTGCTACAGAGGTAAGAACATAGCTTTTTAAAAAAAGGGTAAATCACACATATTAATAAAAAAATACATTTATTTTTCCAACTTAAAGGTCACCTATTATGCAAAATGCACTTTTCCATGTCTTTTAAACATCAATATCTGTCCCCAGTGTGTCTACAGGCCACCATAGTATCATAAAAGACCATCCTCTCTCTTTTTCTCCTCCTCCGTTTGTCCGGAAATGGGTGCAGAAAAAAAATTCGCTTTTTTCCTTGTATCCTGACGTCATTAGGGAATGCAAGTCACGTGAGGGTTTCCTGGTCGAACCAGAGAGAACCTTCAGTAGCTGACCCCGGCCCACAGCGCGTCACTGTCTCTCCTCCTCAACCTAACTTGAGCACAGTAGCTCCTACATACAGTTAGTCTGCAAGAACCAGCAGAACAGGCTTCATGTACTCCCATCATCTAAATATAACATGTTCTTTCACAAAGGCTTTATGTAATTACACTGTTTAAACAGATGATATTTATATATTATATATATTTGATGTCATGCATGTAGCAGAATACAGGTAGTAAATAGTGACTTGTAAGCAACACAACACATTTCTGTTTCACAGTCAAACTTTATTTGAGTAGACAGATGACAATATTAATTATTCACAGCATCCATTGGCTGATGTCATATTTGATGATGTGAAATGTTTTTATATTTACTCCAAGGTTAATGTTTGTTAAAAATGAGTTTCATTGTTGCGTCATGATGCAGTAAATACTCACTTGTTTCTGTTTCTTTGACTGGAAGTTGATCTGATAATTCCGTCTCTAGAAACCTGCTTAAACCTTGTTGTATAATCAGTAAAGTACACCGACCTCGCCGAGAACAAACCTGCCTTTCTTCTTTTTTATTGTTTTATTTTTTTTGTCTCGCTCCCCGACAGCAGCGATATGTTCCCTAGTCATGCATCAAGAGATCAAATCTAAAAGTAATACAATCTGTGGACTTACATCTCGGTGGTTTAATTTGAAAACCAACTCTCTCCCTCTGCCTTCTCCCTCCGTATAGCTTTAAAACAGAAATAAGTTATGCCGGCGGTGCCCTCGCTTCACCCTCTGACAAGAACAATAGCGGCCGGCTCGCCTCAGAAAACTGTGTTTTACAATAATACTCGTCCACAAAGCAAGACCGACAATGTCAATGGTTTTATGGTGCGCTACACCGTGCAGCTAATGTTCTCCTGCAAGCCAGCATCGCTTCACTGCCTCTCCCTCTCTCTCTCTCTCTCTCTCTCTCTCCTCCTCCTCCCCGTCTCTACCGCTGTCTCTCGCCCTCTTTCCGCCTCCTATTTTCTCTTCTTCTTCTCTTTTTTATTCTCCTCGGCTCTCCCTCGCTCCCTCTCTCCGTATGAAAAATCCATCCCGGCATGGGTTTTGACAGCCTGTCTTTGGTGGGTGTGTAAAATTCAAATAATTCACTGTGCATAGTCACTTTGGGGCTGCTTTGTATTTTGTATTTCACTATTCGACGTGTCACTTGGCCTGCCTGTCGAGTCCCCGTCTGCAGCGTTAAGCTTTAAAAAAAAAACTCCACCAAACTGGAGGTGCATTTATTATTTTTTGTATATTTCCAGAGGCAGGAGGTGTTTTAGTTGACCAGCTGCAGTGGCAGCAGGTTCATCCCCAACACCTTTACCAATAGTTTTATTCTCAGAATATTGGTAAATAGAAGAGTTTTATTCATGGACAAAATAAATGCAATTGTTTTGTCTCATTGCCTCTTTTAATGTAAGCTCTTGGACCTCATTTAGGCAGACTTTTTTTTAACCCTTATCATCCATGTTGTTTCCTCATTGAAGCTTCAGGATGTTCACACTGAAGAAAATATTGAAATGAAGGCAAACTGAGCAGCAAGACAAGTTTCACTTTTTGGTAGTTTAGTTTCTGGCGATTTGATTACGTTTGTTTGGTAAAGCATCACTCAATCACGTTATAACCTGAAATCATAAGGGCCTTAAAGGACCATACCTCTGTGTTTACTTCCGTAAGTACAAACCATGTATATTTTGCTGACCGTTATTTTAATATATACTAGGCCTACACATATTTAAACACATTCTCACTCCCAACTCGTCAAATACTGCTACTTGGTCAGTGCCCCAGACCGATGCACGGGGTACTCCTCTTGCGTTACTTTTGGACGGACCGAGGACGGCGTGTCAATATACGCTCGTTAAATGTATAGTGTCCTTTCAAAATAAACTACTGTTTTTACAGGAAGTTAGGTTTAGGCAACACAACCACTTAGTTAGGGTTAGGAAACGGTCGTGGTTGATGTTAACATCACTGACTAAAGACTGACGTGACAAAATAAGTCAACGTCACTTTTAGTTTCACACGGGACATGAACAGCGGTCTCCAGGTAGAAAGTCTTGTGTGTGTTTGACTCATCCACCTCGTTCGCTCGCCCTGAACAGACTCTCACGCTATTAATACTACGTCATTTACTCCGACCGTCGAATAACGTCGCAGGTGGGTTTACATTGGAGTTAGTTGAAAGCCTGGTTTGTCACATACTTTCGCTAAAGGGTGCCTCTGTGTGTCGGTTTCCGAAGCCGAGGGACACTCACCAAACGGCGGTATTTGACGAGTTGGGAGTAAAAACGTGTTGTATATTTAGATTTTTGCATGCCTTTTTCCAATGCGTTCTCATCCCGACTCGTAACGTATTGACGCTTTGTCACGACCCCTTGGCATCACTTTCTAACGCACTGGGTAGTCCACTATGGTCGCAGTAAACATGTGGTTAACGTTGTGAATTTGTTGTGAACACTTGTTTAAGTTTAGGCAACAAAACAACTTAGTTAGGTTTAGGAAAAAATATCATGGTTTGGCTTAAAATGACTACGTTTATAAAATGAAACTTAACGTTAAACGTCCTGTTTGTCGGACCCATCCACCTCCATTCCCATCCGCTGTGTGTTTTTTCACTCCCCGACCACTTTCTCTGAGCGTTTAATAATGACGCAGATGGGTTTACATTGGAGTTAATTGAAAGCCATGAGCGTCTCACACGCTAAAGGGCGCCTTGTGCGTCGGTATCAGACGCTGAGGGGTGTGACAAAACATCTGTATTTGACGCCCTGGTTATCCCCACCGTTTTACATGTCTCTATATCTTTGTCAATGTAACATTAATTTTGCACGGTAGTGGGGTTAGAGAGGGACTCCAGCGATTTAGTACTGCACCTCCATGAAGTTTGAGACTAAATAAAGAGCTTTAAGAAGACGACACACTGCGTAGTAACTCCCTGTGAGGATTAAACTGATCACTATGAGTCAAATCTGCACTTTAAGGTGCAGAATGAGTTGAAAAGTCTGCGCTGTGTTGCATCCATAATGTGACATGCTTACAAAAAAATGAATGAATGTTCACTGTGATGGATTACAGGACTCAAGTCTGCTAATAGGTTTTCATGTGCTACAAGAATGAATGAAAGCTAACGGATGTCTGGGTGGTAGAAAAATAACATATTAAACAGTGTAAACAGTACCGGAGTATAAATGGTTTGTATTAAATGTGTTAAAATCACCAGCAGTTTTTATTGTTGCAAAGAATCATTTAATACACATATCCTCAAAATTCAGATTGACATATTTGGTATCTCTGAAACATCTGGATCTCCACGAGAATTTTTGAATAAAGTTTTTTATGTTTGAATAATGTTTGGTTGCACAGCATGAGTTTGTACCGACTGAGCTCCTCGTTAATGTGGTGTTTCAATCAAGGATCAGGCTGCTGATTTAGGTTTCATGCCACATTTTCAAGGTTTCATACTGAATTACTAAACAAGTATTCACATGTTTTAAGATTTCAGATGCTCATTAGAAAGTTATGAAGGTTTTTTTTATTGCCCACTGAGTTAAAATGCCCAACTGTTCCACATGAAGCTGTAGTCAATGTGTCTAAATGTGTTCTTCAACTGGGTGTAAACCTCTTGACATGTTGCTGTTTATAATTCCTTTAATCAGTTGATTGTGTTTCCCTGCTTTCTTGCCTCCAAGTCTTCTATTCTTCTTCTGCTTCTTCTTCTTCTTCTTCTTCCTCTTTTTCTTCTTCTCGTTCTCGTTGTGTCTTCAGGCTGTCGTTAAAGAACCTCTCCACGTTTTCTGTGTGTTTCACAGTGACCCCTACTGGGAGCGGCCGGCTAATGCAGGCAGCTGCTCCGCCGCCCGGCCCAAGACCCTTCACCTGGCCGGCCAGCAGCATACCTCCTCACCATGGTAACGTTTAACTAGTAGCAGTAGTAGTAGTAGTAGTAGTAGTAGAAGTAGTCGTGGTAGTAGTGTGTGTGTTTTGTTGGATATGAGCAGTGTGAATGGTTTGCTAAACCGTTTTTGTTGTTTTAAAGTCTTGACCTCATGTTGGAAGGACTAGTTCTGTTTACGGAGATATTTAATGTTCTTATTTTTAATTATACAGAATTAATGCATCTCTTTATAGAGGCATGATGAAGATTAGGATTAGCAGTGATGGAATGTAACCGAGTATATTCACTCTAGTACTGTACTTAAGTACAAGTATATCCATTTTCTGCTACTTTCTACTTCTCCTCCACTACATCGCAGACAAAATCAAAATACTAATACCTGTATACAGCACATACTGTATGCAGTTTGTGACACACGTCCTCTCGTCCAGCTCTGTGCGTTGAACACTAACCATCTAGCCGACAGTTTGCAGATATGCATGTCCAAAAGAAGGAGAAACACACCTACTGTTAAACATTATATAATACTTGGATATCAACAGGTTTTTGGATACTGTATGTGCAAATATCACAACTATGGATGTTAATAATTAACCGTTTAACCGTTAACCAACTTCAAGCATTTTAACCAATTAATGCTATCGGTTAAAAGAAATATTAATAAATAATTAAAAAGCTGAGAAAAACTCGTCACTTGAATGAGAAAAGCTGGTCCACTTTAAGAGAGTCTGAGCCGGCGTTACAGATACAGGAAGTTAGCTCCCGTCTATAGCTCGCTTGAGCGGAGGAGCTTTTATTCACCGACAAATAAACTGTACACACACTGTCTGCTACACCTACGTTCACAGCTAGAACGCCACCGACAACACACACACGGTCTGCCGGACACTTGCTGAAGTTTCACCGCGCTGACAGACTGTGTGTGTGAACTAAACTAAATGTGCGGTGGAGACTTTTACTGGGAAAGTGGCTGCATGTCCGCGACACTACACGCAGCATCGTAGCTGCTAAGTTAACTCCTGACGGTGAACTGGAGACTCAGCTGGTACACCGCTGCATGCGAGGCACAAACCTTGTCGGTTAACGGTTACTAATTGGTTAACGAGGGTCGGTTATCGGTTAAGAACATTTTTCAAAATTAGCATCCCTAGTCACAATGCGGACCTTTACAAGAAGCTGGTTGAATGAAAGTGTTAGGATGTTTGCACGGCAACATGTAAATGTGAATATTGGTGGAATATTAATTCTCATCAGCCATGTAAACAGCTTAGAAGGAATACTTTCTTTTTTAGAATAAAGGCAAAAACTGTAATATTTAGTGTATGTAAACGTAGTCAATGCTTCTGCACAGGCGTTAATCAGTATTCTGTAGGATTAGTCCTGCAGTGGTGCTACTAACACGGAGCAAACCTCAAATAATATCAAACTGAATAGACTTTTTCTGTCACTTTGCTCTTTGCTTCGTTAGTTCGACAGTTGATGTAAACTTCTTGATTGGACTATCTGACATTTCTGCACTGTTCTACACCGTCTGCTACCCTGAGGAACTCTGTAGTAAATCATATATTTTAATACTGTTTGAATATCATAACTGCAGGTAAAACAGTATATCTTTGAACCCTTTTGATGGAGGTGTTAGAATTATGACTTTTGCTCCTTCAGGGTTCAAACGTGTGACTCTAAAGTGTGTTTAAATGCTGCGTTACCAAGACCTTACAGCAGATTGTTCTGGTTTTGAGTATTTTAGTGTGTGTGTGTGTGTGTGTGTGTGTGTGTGTGTGTGTGTGTGTGTGTGTGTGTGTGTTTACTGTATTTGGCTCATGTGCAGTGTGGATTGCAGTTTTTGTAAGACGCTGCCATAAAATCGTATCGTTCCTCTTCATCCCTCCCTCCTCTCGTTCACTGCTCCTCCTCCTCCTCCTCCTCAGAGGTCTTTGTCAGTGAACAGAGAAGAAGAAGGGATTTGACACCAGGAAGTGAACTGAGGCCTGATGCATTGTGGTTGATGCTGCGGTGTGTGTGTGTGTGTGTGTGTGTGTGTGTGTGTGTGGTGGATTACAGTACTGGAGAATAAAGGAGGGATTTGTGTCGGAGTCAGGCGGAGAGCTGAAAGGAGACGGCAGTTAATAGCTCATTATAGGACGAGCTTAACACCATGTAGGCCCTATATAAACACACACACACACACACACACACACACACACACACACACACACACGTTGTGAGAGTTTCTCACACACATCTGATAAACTCGAGGACTGTCGAGCTGCAACGATGTGTTTATTACCAAAACTATCTGAGCAGCTGATGATTTTAACGTCTGATTTCACAGTTTAAACATTTTGAAGACATTTTGAAAAGACTGATTACATATAAACTGCATTTCAATAACATTTAAACAATTAAATATAGTCATTGCAGCAGGTTTTGCCTTGTTTTTATTACAGTGGAGGAGTGATAAATAAAGAGAGTTCTACTAAGTCAATACTTTATCACTGCCATTTTTTTTTTCATGCGATTAATTTGCCCGTCAATATATATTTTTTCTAGGGTTGTCAATTGATTAAAATATTTAATCTTGATTAATCACAGATTACTCATATATTTTGTATCTGTTCAAAATGTACCTTAAAGGGAGATTTGTCAAGTATTTAATACTCTTATGACAAATAACTTTGACAGCCCTAGTTTTTTTTCAAAATGTTGTTTTTTTCATGAGTACTTTCACAATGAATGCGAAGATTACGTGGTGGAAAAGTGGCGGAATGTTTTTCCAGTTGGATGTTGACTTTTCTGAGGTGTGTTCACGTTATGCGCAATGGACATATTCAATACGTACACTAAAATTAGGGCTGTAAAAGTTAACGTGATAATAACGTGTTAAAGCTGAGGTAGGTGAGATTGGAGCAAACATGATTAAAAAAGTTATTTTTATAAAACGTCGCTATTTCGTGACAATAGTACATGAAACAGGTAACCTGAAAAAAATCATGTTCCTCTGTGTCCTCCGGTGTCCTCCGGTGTCCTCCGGTGTCCTCCGGTGTCTTCCGGTGCTCTTAATGGCATCTGCAAGATTTCACAGACCGGAGGAGAAAAAAGCAGTCAGAGCTGATCTGAGGTCTGCTGTCCAGCTGCCGTCTATGAGAGCCGGCTGTCAATCACTCTGAACTCCGACCAAACGGTCAAACTAGGCAGCGCTGATCAAATATGAATCAATATTCTGATACGTTAATGTCTATTTCTCTCCTCAGATGTTCTCAGAATCATCTTGTAGTGCACGGTTCAGCTGTAAAATGAGAAAGTTTGTGACGCCGCGGCCATTGTGAAATCTGGTGAAGGAATGCCAAGTTCTGGTCACATGACCGGAGCACAGCCAATAGGAACGCTCTCTCAATGAAATGACCTGTGATTGGTCAAAGTCTCCCGTCACGGGCTAGATGTTCTAAAGCCTGAAAACAGAGCCATGAGGAGGAGCAGAAGTCTAGTTATCTCTCAGAACACTTGAATTACAATATGCTGAAAGGTTATTATGGGATTTTTGCCCAATGATGCCAAAAACATACTGCCTTCTGCCACTTTAAATGCAAGTTTGTTCTAACGCCATTAATTTCTTTAACGCATTAACGTGATTTTTAGGTTTTAGAGGCTCAGCTTTAAAGCTAGAGTGAAGATACTGGCATCATATGAAACTAGAGGGATCCATTGGTACCAACCTGTGTTATACCGTCAGTCAGTTATCTAAAGCATCATCACTGTTGCTATGGTTACCTGCCACTGATTCAGAGCGGTGGTTAATCTGTTGACCTGAACACATTTTAACAGACACCTCCCAGCCAATCAGAAACAAGCGTTAAACACAATAGAGAAGTGTATTTAGTGTGTATGTGCAGCATTGTGTGTGTGTGTGTGTGTCTCCTCCTTTTGTTGTGTGTATTTCTTATGTTAAGTGTATGTGTGTGTATGTGTGTGTGTGTGTGTGCGTGTCTAGAAGGTGAAATTGAGATAAATGGTGGAGGAGCTGGGTGGCCACAGAGGCCCCTGATATACACTCCACCTGTCTACTCTGCTTACAGCTGTGTGTGTGTGTGTGTGTGTGTGTGTGTGGATACCATCTCCATGAACATGTAAAGTGGGTTTCTTTTATAGTACTGTGTGTGTGTGTGTGTGTGTGTGTGTGTGTGTGTTTAGTTTAATTACATGTGTGTGTGTGTTTCTCTGTGGAAATGTGTATTTACATGCACATCTCTGCCTGAGCTGGATTACCTGTGAGTGAGTGTGTGTGTGTGTGTGCAAGTAGGCAGAGTGGTTGTAAACTAAAAGAGACAGATGTACCAGAGAGAGCTCGCCCACCGCCGCCTCGCTATAACACACACACACACATACACACACATGCACACACACCAGGGAGCTGCTGTTATTCAAATAGTACTTAAGGCTAGAGAGAGAGAGAGTGTGTGTGATGAAGAGAGAGACTAAAGGTTTGCTGTGGTGAGGGATAATAGAAGATGGAGGGAGTAAGAGGAAGAAGAGGGGTAGTTTACTGGTATTAGGGAGAAGAAGATGTGTGATTATCTGAAGGAACAAACAGGACGTCTCTCAGTGAAGTCTTGTTGTTGCTCCTCTGGTTTGGTCCATCAGGAGGACGGAGACGCTCCCAGCTGCATGATCGAGTCATTCCAACAGAAACAACAGCATGATTTCAGCAACATGTCTGTCGGTAGTGGAGGAGGGAAACTGTGAGGTTGCTTTACAGCCATGGGGTTGGGGGGGTTGGACAGTCTGTCGACATGAATGCTAGGGATGTCCACAATTAACCGGTTAACCATTAACCGACATTAGACATTTTAACCGATTAACGCTATCGGTTAAAACGGTTAAAAGAAATGTTTATAATTTACTCCAAAGCTGAGCGGCTCAGAGGAGCGGCTCGTCTCTTTAAGAGAAAAGCTGGTCCACCTTAACAGCCCACCTTAACCGGTCTCTGGCTCGCTTGAGCGGAGCGGAGGAGTTGTAGTTTCGTAGCATTTATTCAGCGACAAATAAACTGTACACACACTGCTACACCTACGATCACAGCTAGAACGCCACCAACAACCTCACACTCACCACCAACACACACACGGTCTGTTGGAAACTCACTAAAGACTACCGGTGCGGCGGCGAGCACGAAGACTCCGGCAATGCTAGAGCTGCTAACGTAGCACAAATACACACACTGTTTGTTTACCACTTGCAAGTGGCTGCATATCCGCGACACTACACGCAGCATCGTAGCTGCTAAGTTAACGCTCCCGGACGGTGAACTGGGGACTCAGCTGGTACACCGCTGCATGCGAGGCACAAATCTTGTCGGTTAACGGTTAATAATCGGTTAACGAGGGTCGATTATCGGTTCAGAATTTTTTTCAAAATGAGCATCCCTAATGAATGCCATCTTTCCTTAACAATGTCTTAAGCTCAGGACAGACCGGCCGCATGAGCAGCGCGTGGCGCCTGCGTTACCTGTTGTTTTTTATTTCGGCGTCCGTGTTAACAGGTTCAAGCAGCCACACAGCTCGCGTGAGACTCGGCTCGGCTGCGTGTCAGCTGCGTGTCAGCTGCGTCTCTTCTAGAGATTCGAGGTCTTGCCTATTTTTGACACGAGCTGCGCGATTCACAGCAACAACAGACAGTGAAGGTGATCTATTGACTGTATATTGACATCATACCAGCAGCATTACTACAGTTTACATGTCTCTATCTGTAGAATATGTCACGGACATGAAAAAAGGAAAGATCCCGCTTGAGGCCCCCGCTGGAGTCTGAGCTGAAGGTGGTGAATCAGGGTAAGCCAATCAGAGGCAGAGTAGGGCGGGTCATGCCTTTGCCTTCGCCATTGTATTGCGTCCCCGACACGTCCAAAAGTGGCGCTAGATGCGTACTTAGAGCGCCACAGTTTGACGGTATTTGACAAGTTGTGAGAAAGAAGGTGTTTTTAAAGGCAATGAGAAACAACAGATTTAGTCTTTGAGTTTGGAGGACTAGTTGTGATCAGAACAGTGCACACAGAAAGAGAGAGAGAGAAGAAGAACAAAGGAGCAATAAAAAGGAGTAAACATGTTGGTATGAGGAGGATTTATGACGGGATTGAGGCAGATAGAGAGAGAGAGAGAGGAGGTGTAGCAGGTGTGCTGACTCGCCCGAGGTCTGTCCTTCAGACATGACGGCTCTAAAAACACATAAATCCTCCTCCACCTCCTCCTCTCCCCCGAGGTTTCTACCTCTTCTCCTTCTCCTTCGGCTTTCCCTTTGCTCCTCTACTCTTCTCTCATCTCTCTATTCTTCCTCATATTCTCTTTCTCTCTCCTCCTCTCTTTTCCTGCTTTGTACTTTTTCTTGCTCTTCGCCTTTTCTCCTCCTTTCTCTTTCCCCTTCTCTCCTTTCTCTCTATCGTTCTTCTCTCCTCTTCGCTCCTTCCTCCTCTATTCCTCCTTTACTCCACTCTTGTTTCTCCTTCTCTTTCCTCCTCAGTACCTCCCCCTTCATCTTTTCCTCCTCCCTCCTCTACTCCACTTCTTCACCATCATCTTTTACTCCCAGCTCTTTCATTCCTCTCCTTCTCCTCATTCTCTCCTTCCTCTCCTCCCTTTCTCAATCACCCCTCCTTCCTCAGATGTTTCCCTTTCCCTCCTTTGTCACTCTCTCTTCTCTCTTCGCTCCTTCCTCTGTTATTCCTCCTTTTCCTCCATTACAACACTTCTTTTTTCCTCCCTTCTCCCTTCATCTTTTCTTCCTTCTTCCTCACCTCCTCTTCCTCTCCTCCGCCCTCCCACCCTCTGTCATTTCCTTTATCCCTCCTTTCTTCCTCTCTCCTCCTCCTCATTACTGATTCTCTTCTTTACATCTCTGCTGTAACTTCCCCACTCTTCCTTCTCCTCTTTCTCCTTTTTCTTTTTCTCTCCTCCTGTTTCCTCACCGTTCTTCTACTGTCCCGCCTCCTCGTTTTTTATTCCTCCTGTCTTTAAACCCTCATTTCTCTTTTAACTCTTATCCAACCTTTCTTCCTCCTGTTTTCTCTCCTTCCTCCCTCCTTCATCACATCCTTCCTACCTTCCTCTCCTCCACCAAGTTCACCTTCCTACCTGTTACCCCCCCCCAACCCCCTCTCTCTCTCTCTCTGAGCGTTGGTTTGACGGCGGCAGCGGCGGCGTTCTGATGCGTTCTGATGTGGCTGTTTTTTTTCTCTCTCCCATGTCGCATGAGTCGACTTCCTGGCGTGTCGCTGACTTTGTTCAACTTTCTCTCTTTGATGCCACACTTTCTCTCTCACCTTGCCTTTCTTTTCTAACCTACTTTCCACCTTCCTCCTAAAAAAACAAAAAAAAAGAACAATATCTATTCTTCTTCTCTTCTTCGTCTTCGTCTGTGGAAGAGAGCACCCCCAACTCAATAATTTAACCTTTTATTTCTCTGTATTTTATCATCTACCTGAGTCTTTGTCTGGCAGGAAACATGTTAATAATGGATTGTATAGATTCAGACAGGGAGGAAGTGTGTGTGTGTGTGTGTGTGTGTGTGTGTGTGTGTGTGTGTGTGTGTGCGCGCGATGGATCTTTTGATGTGATGTTTGTAGTCCAGCAGCATTGATCTTGATTGGCGCTGAAATCAACAGTCAGAATGTTTGATGAGGTTTGTGTGAAATAAATCAGAGATTTTAGTTAATATCACCTGAAACCTTGTTTACCTTCAAGAAGTCAAACAGGAAGTCGTTAAACGTTCAGCGGCCGCGGCTCTTTTCTACTTCCTGTGTCCGTCTGTGGAGCCACGAGACTCCATTTTGGCTCCACTTGCTTTTTATCTGTGAAGGTCAACACGTTCCGGTAGTTCAGGTGCAGTTTTTAAACCGCAGCATTTCCTCTCGTAATCCGTCCTCACCATCCAGCAGTAGTGTTGGACTTTAACTGCCAACTTCCCGGTTAAAAATCAGCTTTTTGTCACTTCCATTTCACCGAGAGAATAACTCCACAAGAGATAAACATCTGAATGCTTCATTTGGCCTCTTTTTAGATTCCTGAACACACGCCTGTCAGTGAATGCCACATCACTTCTATCCCTCGCCTCCCGTCACAACACCACCACGTTTGACACGTGATGTACCTGAGCTAGACGCCGTGTGACGTGGCGAGGTCCCAAAACCACTCTCAGAAAAGTGTTGAAAACGACAGCTTTTTAAAAACGTTGAGCGTTGAATAGCAGCCTTTTCCCTCGTCTCTCTCTGATAACAGCTCCCTCCTCTCCTCGTCGATCCGTCCTCATAACTGCAAATCCCTCACCTCGTTGGACGGCTACCCACCTGTGGCGCCCCGCAAAAGAATCACTCAAATCCAGAGCAAACACACACACTCACATTTTTTTTTTATCCCCACAACATGTATTTATTTTCCCTTATTCCCGGGGTTTTTGTTTGCAGTGAAAAGATTTGACTTTCACCCCGTCTTCACCTGCCTGCGCCGCTGTGCCGCTGCTCGCTGTTGCCCGCGGCACTTTTTCAGCATCGCCCAGGCTTGTTACTGCAGCGAGATTTCCCCCCCCCCCGAGGAAGACTTGAGAGCTGGAGAGACGCCACGCACATGAAATAAACCCGCTGCTCTGCTCCATTATGGGGCCTATAGATGTGTTTTAACAGGAGAGGAGTGTGTGTGTGTGTTTTTGGAGCATATTGT
>NC_133809.1:1854810-1944810 GCF_043250625.1 Sebastes fasciatus | reverse complement strand
GGCTCCACCGCTCGATCACTACTGCGCAGACTCTGGTTCCAAATGACTTCAAAATCTCAAAGTGGCAGCTCCCATATCCAGGATATTTTGGCTTCACTTCTGTGCAATGGGAGGAAGCGGAGACGTGTCGTCCATCTTTATAAACAGACTATGATCTCGGCTCAGTTTACTTGTAGCTCCCAGTGTGACGTGGCAGCCCAGCAAAGTCGGTCTATTCCTAAACCTGACTGAGGAGTTTTACTTTGAAAAGACTGGAGCTGAAATTGACACGTGCGTCACGTGTTGCTGGGCATTTGTAGGAGAAAGCACAAAAAATACGTTGTTGAAAGTCGTGCTGAGCGACACGAAAAAAAAAGGGAAATTTGTGTTTATATACAAGAATCAAGTAGATTAAATTTCATGACTATTTTTTACAAACTGCCATGAGACTGTGATCGACGTGGACATACATTACCAGTAAAGCTGCTGGTGTGCAAGATGAGAATAATAAGATAATTCATCATTGATACGATTTGGAAGAAGACAAAACTATGTGTTTTTTTTACTAACTTTCTACAACCTGCATCAACAACACTGAGTAGTTTCAGTCATACTAACAAAACAAATGAAAGAGTTAGAATTAAGAGATCAAATGGGAGGTTATATGATGATCAAACTTACAGGAAGAGATAGAGATGGGAGAAGGAAACGATGATGACTGATAGAGAAATTAAAGTAAAGGAAAAACAGAAAAAAGGAAGAGGAGAGAAAGAGGAATGTTTAACGTATAGGAGAGGAAGAAGAAATGCAGCTGCTGGTGAGAAAGAGAGAAGTGTGACAATGAAGTGATGTCTATGAAATGCAGGATGCAGTCAGCTATGGCAGAAACATAATTCACCTTGAAGAAGCTTTACAGAGTCTGTCTGTCTGTCTGACTGTCTGTCTGTCTGTCTGACGCTATAACTGTCTGTCTAACTGTCTGTCTCTGTCTGACGCTTCCTTATCACCGTCTTTCCTGTCTGTCTTTCTATCTGTCGCTTTAACTGTCTGTCTGTCTGTTTGTCTTTCTCTGTTTGTCTTTCTCTGTTTCTAATAAACAAAATCCAACCTGAGGAAAACTTTTCCACCTGAATCCTCAGACTGTCTGTCTGTCTTGAAAATGAGTTTCCATGAGCCAGAGTGTGTTTGTGTATCCATTAACGAACCCTGTCGATTAGTCTCGTACTCCCGTCGGCTCCTGCAGCTCACCTGAGGACTTCACTCACCTCAGCCTTTGATTTCTGTTCCAGCCGCCCTTTTGATTCGCAAATCATTTACGATTTTTGAAGCCGAACTTGATCTCTAACTTTTAATTGGATTCAGATTCGCTCGAGTCGAGCGCGGGGGGAGACCTTTTGGCGGTCGGCTGTCAGACACTTTGGGGGGAGGCGAAGCGGCTGCAGCGCTGCCTGGAGTTAGCTCTAATTAACCGTGCACGACGCTTTATTTTTTTAGGGGTATAATTTGTGTTTTTATGGTTTTTTGATCTCTTGCTTGAACTGGAAGTACGGTTTTCAAATATTTCTTTTACACATCAGCCTCAAAAGAGACACAGTTTGGTCCAGTGGATCTGTGAGTATGGGCTGAGGACCTGTAGGGACCTCCAGGAAGTGAATTTACTGAATATTACCCGTCATAAAGAATGGAAGAATGAGAGGAAGTAAAACAGATGAGAAAGGAGAGATTAGAGGTTAGAGTCTTGGGCAGAGCTACAGCAATCATTGAAGACATTTTGGATTTTTAGCAACTTTATAATTTATGTAAAAGTATTATTTGGTGCGTGTTTTGTAGTCCGATTCCAGTACTTTTACAGACTGTATAAGTTTTTTTTCCTCCGTATTTGCCCACAATTTTAGCCTGGCAAGTGTGGAAGAGGTTTTGATAGTAAATTGAAAAACTCCTGAATGTAAATCATATCATCATATAATTTTTGGGTCAGGTTTAGGAGAGGGATGAGCTCAGTATTTCTCTTTACAGACATGTCCACTTTATGATAACCACATGCAGTTTGGGTACAAGTCCTAGTCAAGTCAGCACACTGACACACTGACAGCTGTTGTTGCCTGTTGGGCTGCAGTTTGACATGTTATGATTGGAGCATATTGTTTTATGCTAAATGCAGTACCTGTGAGGGTTTCTGGACAATATCTGTCATTGATTTGTGTTGATAATTGATTTACAATAATAAATATATACATACATTTGCATAAAGCAGCATATTTGTCCCCTCCCATGTTGATAAGAGGATTAAATACTTGACAAATCTCCCTTTAAGGTTCATTTAGAACAGATACAAAAATGTGTGATTAATTTGCGGTTAATCGTAAAATAGTTTAATTGATTAACAATGATTGATTGACCTAATGCCAAGGCATGTTTTGACCTACAGTCACTAAAACAACAGTTAACATCACGGCTATTAAAAAACAAGTCAGAGAGAAGTGAGGACAGACGAGCCTCAGATTGATTCCCACCAGACTGCAGACAGAAAAGGCTGAGAGACAGGAGAGTGAAAGAGAGACAGACAGCAGGCTGAAAGGCTGTCAGATGACATGTTGGACTGATTCTCCCGGTTGACAGACAGACAGACGGGTAGACAGACAGGCTATAAGGTCCTCATCCAGCCGCTGTCGCCCCCCCTTTTGTGGAGATCCAACTGTGAAAGTCTCCCTCAGATTGGCTCCTCATCTGTCTGTTGGAGGATAGTCTGATAGACACGCTGCATTTAGAAAACCACTCTCTCTCTCTCTCTTTTTCTGCACTTCCTCTACCTGTTGCTCGCCGTTCTCTCGCCCTAAGATTACCAACTTCCTCCTCACCCTCCTCACCCTCCTCTTCGACAGGATCTCAGCCTATTTCTCCCAGTCATGCTCCACTTGCTGCATGGAAAAGATTTAGCTGGCAATCCCTCTCTCAGATAGGGCCGGAGCGGGGGGAGGAGGGCCGAGCCGAGCCGAGCTGAGCTGAGCCAAGATAATAGTTAAAGAGCTCCGCCAGCTGAGGGTGTTAATGTCAGAAAATCAGCTGTTAAAAGTTCACTGCAGTCAGAAGAATGTGTACCTCCGATATCTGTTGTCAGAAAGCATTGCACCAAACTCCATTTAAAATGCTGGTGTTTTAAGGATCAGCGGACATTCACCACATAGAATACAACTTTAGAAGTATTGTATCAGCAGTGGAAGTACCCTTAGTAGTACTGTTACCAATGATACTACTGCAGCACTACTACCAGTAGTAGTAATAGCAGTATTTGCCGCTGTAGTACCACAAAAGGCAGTATTATAAGCAGTTGTAATATTATCAGTGGGGGCAGCATTAGTAGTAATACCAGTAGTGGTGGCAGCAGTAGTTGTACCAGTTTTAGTAATATTTGTTGTATTATGTGGTGTAGAGTGTTTCTAGTATCACCAGTATTATCAGTAGTAATAATAGTAGTAGTAGTAGTAGTAGTAGTATCATCAGTATTATTATTAGTAGTATTAGTATCAGTAGTAGTATCAGCAGTGTGTGTTCTTTGTGGTTTTATTCATTGTTTATCCTATTTAAAGCAGTTTACAGAGTTTTTAAGGTGGATCGATCTCTGATCCTGTTAGCCAAACACTCTCGTATCACCAGTATTATCAGTAGTTCAGTCAGGACCACTTTAGTCAAAGACACTATTACATTGCAGTAATATATACATTATATTTGGCGGTATGGCTCTGCTCTGGGACCTCCCTGCCCATCCACGCGCATACGTGGATCCACGAGCCTACGTGGTAGCATGAGGCAAGGAGAGCACTCCTCCTTGCCCTTCCATGTGCACACATGGAAAGCCAAAGGCAGGGAGAGCAGCAGCAAAGACCCCCCTGGGTGCAGAACAGAGCCGGAATCAATGACAACAGAATTGACATTGATTAAGTCATAAACAGTTAGGGGTGGGCGACACATCGAATATAGTCGATGTATCGCGGCTTGTCGCCCTGCGGTACAGAAAACGACTACATCGCGAACATCGAACACAAATTGTCATGTAATGTTTCCAAGCCAACCCTTTTTGTATGAAAGATTAAAATTGTTCCAAAGAACCACTAATGAATATCAACAGAGATTTTAATGCAGACATATACTGCAGGGACTACAAGATCATAATATTGGTGTGATTGTATGCATCAAAGGGTTAAATTGAGCATTTATGAAGTGCTTAGAGGATATTTGAAAATATTGCGATATAGCCTAAAATATCGCGATATTATCCTAGGCCATACCGCCCAGCCCTAGAACCAGTATTAAAAGGAGGTGGTGGGGTGGAGGTGGGTTGCGAGCGGCTTGTAGAGGAAGCAGCAACGGTAGGCCGGCTGAAGCAGCTTAAATAAGGTGCCCTGTATGAAATTGACCAATGAATGCATAGAGAGGAATCAGCTGATCTGTCAGCTGATGCATCAGCTGATTGGGCTGGCTTAAGATCAGCTGTTATCAGCCGATCGCCATCGTATGAGCAGAGCTTGACATCATGGCCTGCATGAACTAACGCTACGCTCGATTAGTAGTAGTAGTAGTAGTATCACCAGTATTATTATTATTAGTAGTAGTAGTATCAGTAGTAGTCTCAGCAGTGTGTGTTCTCTGTGGTTTTGTTCATTGTTTATCCTCTTTAAAGCAGTTTACAGAGTTTTTTAAGGCGGATCGATCTCTGATCCTGTTAGCCAAACATTCTCTGCAGCTCCTCTCGGTGTGCCCGACTGAAGCAGGACTTTTTATAGAGTCCTTTAATTATCAGCCTCACAGTTTTTACTGTGGCGGCGTGACTGCATTAGCTGGGATTGAAAACCAAACGGGGTGAAATGTATAAAGAGGCATTTTACTGCCCAGTTAAACAGGCTCTGTGGATAAAAACACTGGCTCGTTGTGAGCTAATGATTTACACCGTGTTGTTCTCCTTGTTGGTAATTTACTAATTGGCTTAGTGTATAAACTCAAATGGAGAATAAAACCTAATTTGTTCGCTGCTGCTTAAGTGCTCTGCATGGAACATAATTGAATGAAGAAGTTGATTATCCACCTTTAGTTTGTCAAATTGTCTTCGGTCGTTGTTTTATTGTGACGATTATTTGACGTTTCACTGGAGTGCAACACTCCTGATAACGGAGATTTGATGTTCACGGCTGTATTTACAGCAGCAGAGGTACGGCTGAGAAACAGGAGACATCACTTCATCACTGAGTCTGTTTGATGAAGAACTACAAACACGATAACACCTGTAAAATATTGTTAAAAGCTCTGAAAAAAGCCTGTAAGTGGACCTTGAGTTGCATGGATGGATCAGTGGACGGGCCTCCTGGGCACAGGTCCAGAGGCCCAACAGGTTAGGAGGCCCCCAGAGCTTCTGTTTGAAGTTACTGTCAACAATTATTTTTGAAAAGTCACAAAGAGACACAAAACTACCAAAAAGAGACGCAAAACTACCAAAAAGAGACACAAAACTACCACATAGACACAAAACTACCAAAAAGAGATGCAAAACTACCAACAAGAGACACAAAACTACCACATAGAGACACAAAACTACCAAAAAGAGACGCAAAACTACAAAAAATAGACTCAAAACTAAAAAGAGATACAAAACTACCACATAGACACAAAACTACCAAAAAGAGATGCAAAACTACCACATAGACACAAAACTACCAAAAAGAGACACAAAACTACCACATAGACACAAAACTACCAAAAAGAGATGCAAAACTACCAACAAGAGACACAAAACTACCACATAGAGACACAAAACTACCACATAGAGACACAAAACTACCACATAGAGACACAAAACTACCAAAAAGAGACGCAAAACTACAAAAAATAGACTCAAAACTAAAAAGAGATACAAAACTACCAAAAAGAGACACAGACCGACCACAAAAGACGCAAACTACCAAAAAGAAACACAAACCTACCAAAAAGAGACGCAAAACTACCACAGAGATGCAAAACTACCAACAAGAGACAAGATTACTACATAGAGGCAAAACAACCAAAAAGAGATGTAAAATGACTACAAAGAGACACAAAACAACTACAAAGAGATGTAAAATGACTAGAAAGAGATGCAAAACGACCAAAACTAGATGCAAACTGACTAGAAAGAGATGCAAAAGGACCAAAAAGAGATGCGAAATTACCAAAAAGAGACATAAAATGTCTACAAAGAGATGCAAAACAACCTTTTAATGAGAACATCCTCCATACAAAAAAAACAACAAAACTGTGTATATATTTTAATATTCTGATTCATGTAGGTGAGTTTAATGTTTTTGTCAAAAATAAGCCGAGGATGTCCTCTGGGATCAAATTGTTTGAGTCCTTAATTATAGTTTGAGGACAAATCACACACCAGCAACTGACTCTCTTTGTCTTAAAACACACACACACACACACATGGTAACACCTGTTCTGTAATACTACCTGTAGCTGACACACACACACACACACACACACACACACACACACACACACACACACACACACACACACACACAGACTCCCCGTCTGGTCTAAATTCTTCATCATTGCTGGACAAAAGACACTCGTCTCTCTCTCTCTCTTCCTGCTGTTCTTCCTCTCAGTCTCTCGGCCGGTCTCATTGTGAGCCGGCGGGTCTATAAACCTGTCGGCTGACAGGGAACTCCCTCTGGAGAGCTGAGATCACAGATGCTCTGCTGATGGGATGTCCAGTTAGTTAGCTCACACACACACACACACACACACACACACACACACACACACACACACACACACACACACACACACACACACACACATTCACTCTTATTTTACGCATCACACGTGGACACACACACACACTTTGACCATCACGTCTTCATTCAAGGACGAGTGTCAGACGCCAACACACACACACACACACCCACAGACAGGTCCATCTGGCCAGGAGAGGTGGTAATGTGTCTGCAGGTCAGGCAGGAGGCCAGCTGTGTTTGTTGGAAGCTTCAGTGAGTCCACCGGGTCCTGCCATGATTAAGAACTCAAACTCACCCTCGTGCACAGTGTGTGTGTGTGTGTGAAAGGGAAAGAAAGAAAGGGAGAGATAATTAAAACGCCAAAAGATTTTTGCTGCTGTTGCTGCTGCTGCCGGAGCCAGACAAAGAAATTAACTTGTTTGTGTATCGAAGGTAGTTTGTTCCAACTTTCTCAGGGTCTTAGAGGGAGTTTGATTCTCTTAGTGGTGTTTTCTTTTTAATTTATAAGAGACATGTAATGTTTTATACTTCTGGTGAATATAATCCATCAATCTTATTTCCATAGATGTATTTAGTATCTACAGTTCCCTTTGTTAACACCTTATTTTGAAAAGCGGACGTAGTCCCACATGTCTACTTCCTCTAACTTCTCCAAGGTGGTCTCTAGCTCTCCCGTCAGCTCCGTTCTCTTTATCCATCCATGGTCAGCTCCATCGGGGCCGTTTCAATGCAGAGAACATAAATGTCAGTATCTGGGTGCTCTACAGTTGTAGCGTCGGCCCATTTGACCACGGAGATGAGAGCGAAAAATATTTTAGACGTTTTTCAGACTTTTATTCAAACATATATCATCCTTTTTTCTGACATATTTTGGACTTTTGTTTGAATATATTTCTGTTTTTTTAGGCCTTTTTTTCTGACATAATTTGTCCTTTTTTGGACCTTTTTTGGGCCACATTTCGGACATACTTTGGCATTTTTTCTGCCTTTTTTCAGACATATTTTAGACATTTTTTGGACATATTTTGGCCTTTTTTCAGCCTTTGTTCGGACTTATTTTTGGACATATTTTGGCCTTCTTTTTTTAAAAATTAGCATGCAACTTTAGTCGTGATGTCTAGCTCTGCTTTTCCTGTCAATGTGTAAAACCCAAAGTGTTTCCATCCTTTACTGGATGTGTAGTGTTAACCACGCTGGGTTTAACATGTGAGGGTGCAGGTCGTATCCACGTGGACCCTCCAATGTTTTCTACTTTCTAGTTTCAGCTCGCTGTAGTTTGTTTTGGTGACGGATACGGAACAGACCTCCTCTGGTGTCTCCTCTAGCCATGCAGATTGTTTTGGTTTTATTGGTGCAGGTTTGGTGACACCTCTATCTGGCCCTGGTTGGCCCTGTGTGTCCTTGAGTGGAGATATGTCTATAATTCCCCACACTAAAGCCAATCTTAGCATCTGTTAGCCTTCTGTAAACCCTGTGTGTCCTCACCAGCCCGGTTTGTGCCCCATCCTGGGACCCAGTCTGTCCCAGTATTGAACCTCCTGTGTTTCTCAGCTCTCTGGTTCTAATTCCTCTCACTCGGTGGTATCATAGCGTGCAGCTCGTCTCACGCAGACGCCCCCACGCAGCCATTGTGAGTGTGAAAAGCTAAAAGCTATTGAAGCTAATTGCACCAACAAAAGCACAAGGAGTGTTTATGCAAATCCTCCTCTCATTCTGCCACTCACCGCCTTTCACTCTCTCCTCTTCATCCCTCCTTCTCTTTGACTCTTATTCTATCATTTTTAGTTGCTCCCTCTCCTCTAATTTCTGCCCTACGCTAATTCTCCGTCCAATGCTCCCTCCCTGTCTTTGCTTTCTCCTTCTTCTCTCTCCTTTCTCCCACATCTCTTCTCTCTTTCTAACCATTCTTTACTTCCTTCCTTCCGTTTGTCATCTGTTTTGTAATCCCCAATTCTTTACACTGGTCTTTGATTTATGGCTTTGATTTGGAAGTCTCCTGAATTTTATTTCCTTTTGTCCTCTTGCCCCCCTTTAGATTATTAGGTAACACTTTATTTGGATAGTCCGACTACGCATAGTTTACAGAGTATTTGTAACGTTTCAACGTATTAGCTGAGATTCAACTGCTTTGCTTTGTCTGTTTAACCAGCCCTGTCTCCTAAAAATTACATTCCCAGACAACGAAACTGCATTGTGAGTTATGTTTCGAGGGAAAAGTATTTTGTGATTGTTGATTGTTTGTTTTTGACGTATCACAAACACTTTGGTAATGTTAGTATGTCATTTGGAACACAAGCTTTTGTTGTCCATTCAGATATACAGACAGTCAGTCAGTCAGTCAATCAGTAATTTAGTCACTCAGTTATCTAGTCATCTTGTCATCTAGTCGGTTAGTCACACGGTACTTTAATTGCTCAGGCAGACAGAAAGACAGTAACTCAGTCAACCTTTCACCTAGTCAGTCATGTAATTAGTTACACAATCAGTAAGTCAGTCCATCATCCACTCAGTCAGTCACCTAGTCATGTAGTCAGCCGTCCGTTCAGTCAGTCGGTTGTAGGGTTAGGTGATTGGATGATTATATTGGCTGTTGGTGATTGACTGAGCACTTCGGTGGCTGTTTTTTTTTGGCAATTTTTGTTACCCTTTGCTAATTGAATGGTCTGCCTCCGAACAACAAGAGAGCTGGTGCTAGAGAGAGAGACAGCAGAGATAAACAGAGTTTAGACTCGGCGTATTTTCACATCTAAATCAGTGAATTAATGATTCACCTGCACAAACATATCAATAATCTCCGGTTGTTAGGTGTTTGGAACATTTGAACATGTTGCCCGACACCAGTCCAGTCTGTTATCTTCAGTCAGATAGTCAGTTTGTTATCCAGTGATTCAGTTTGTTATCCAGTCAACTAGTCAGTCAGTGTAACGCCGTCTCCTCTCCCTGCAGTCTGCAGCAGCTCGGTATCGGCTGCTCATCTTTTTATGGGCTGCAATAAACCCACAATGTAGTCTGTGTTGTGTGTGTGTGTGTGTGTGTGTGTGTGTGTGTGCGTGTGTGTGTGTTAGGGGACAATATGAATAGTGATCAGAGGGTCTGATAAGTGACATTTCCTCTCTTCACAGGCTTTTATTTTATCGCCCACACACACACACATGAACAGGAAGATATCTAGCTGTTCCCAGTAATTTACAAGCCTGTATAGGAATGTGTGTGTGTGTGTGTGTGTGTGTGTATGTGTGTGTTATCACATGGCTTTGGACCAATCAGCTCTCTCTCTCTTTTCTCCTCACTTTCTATCAGTTTCTCGGCTCTCGTCTGGCTTCTTGTGTTTTTGTATTTGATGATTATTGACAACAACAACAACAACAACAGGAGGGGAGGTAGAGGTGGAGAGAGAGAGAGAGAGAAAGAGAGCGAGAGAGGGAGAGTCGTAGGATGGATGGATGAAGAGAGAGAGAGCGTGCTGTGAACTGCATCCAGCATCAATTATTCAACTTTCTGTTGCTTTGTACAAACAAGATCTCTGGCAGCGAGGACGACTCACACGGAGCGAGAGAGGAGATATCAGGAGTGTGTTGAAAAGAAGAACAGCTGAGAGGAGACGGATTAGACTTAAATAGAGATCGACAGACCGACATCAGGGGAAAATAAACACATTGGCACTAGGGGTAAATGACTATATCAGTCACATGTTTAACATGCATGGGGCTTTTAAACATTCAGGCATTGGTTGGCTTCTTGTACTTAACAGCTTAACATGTTGGCAACGCACCTGACCTGTATGTGTGGCCCCATATTGTTCCTTTGGACCCCATGAAGAGTGCTCTGGTCTCCCTGTTCTGTCCTGCATAAGGGTTCTTGGGTTCTTGTTCACAAGTTATAGTCACATGGAGATTGACAGACGGATTTGTGCTTTCTCAGCTAGAGACGTCACAATGTCAGAAATTTAGTAGTCGATACCAATAACAGTGAAATTCCACGATTCTCAATACCAACTCTCTACCTCTGTAAAAAACAACAGTAAAACAATAAATCCCATGAACTTCAACATCCACTCCTTTATTACTGTTACTGTCATACTGGTTTTTGTTATGAAGTTAAACGGGTCATAATTCTCTCTATTATCTATTTCATATTGCTGTGAAAACATCTCTTTCAAACAACTGGATTTATTCAAGTTTCTCCCCAAAAACTGCATTTTGCAAGATTACATTTGAACACATCATGACAACAATAGAATTTCCTATCACCCAATACAGATTTTTTATGAATAGAGCCTGAACGCAACATAATGTAAATCAATGACACCTCCTGTTAACGTTAGCTGTTTGCTCCGTGCAGGACTTTAACAGTTTACGTTAACTAGCTCTCGTCCTGCCGATTTCATCAAGGATTTGTAGTTCACAATGTGGTATTATCAGGGAAAACGTAGAGCGCGTCTCCCTCTCTCAGAGCGTGTTGCAGCCTGACCGCAGCACCAGGTTGCTGTAACCTGCTTTGATGAATCACAGCCAGGGAGGCTGGTAGGGTGGCACCCAGCAGGTGTGTGTCTCTGTGTACGGAGGCTAGTGGTGGTGTTCTGGGGTATCTCCAGGTTTCAGTGGGTAAATGAGGGGCTGCAGGTTGCATTGTGGGATTCAGGTGTGTCTTTGTGTGAGTGTGGCTTTGGTTTGCAGTTGTTTGAAGAGTTTCACCAATGTTATTCCCATTTTCAGGATTACTTAAGGACAACATTTGGTCTTTGCATTTATCGAATTTCCATTTTATAGAAAAAAAACAAACATTTGCTATCATAAATACAAACTTTCATTCACAATTCCATCCTGAATATTTTTAACTGTAAAGTAAATATTTGTATACAGATTTACACTTCATATCCCTCCAATTGTACACTAAAATGATGCACTGTATGGGGAACACAGGTGATTCGTTCACTTTCGGAAAGAAAAAAACTACAATCAACTGCACCAAAATATTTCATTTAAAGTGAATTATGAGCTGTGTTTTGTTGTCACAAATTAATCTCCAAAGTTATGGACATTAATGAAGTTTTGTTCACGTTATGGTCAACAGCTGTGTTTACGTCTTAATTAATACTAATTGATCAATTTAAGCAGCAGAGCACAGTTTGTGTGTTTTCAGTTGTTTGAAAGTGTGTTCTGGATGTTGGAAAGGCCTGTATATATACACTATATGTGTGTGTGTGTGTGTGTGTGTGTGTGTGTGTGTGTGTGTGTGTGTGTGCGCAGGGGGTGCTGAAAGGCCAAAGGTATGTTGTTCTGACTCTGTTGCCAAACTAATTAGTAGCTGTAGAGCTCAGAGGCCTGTGGAGAGGTTACACCACACTGTGTGTGTGTGTGAGTGTGATATTTCTGCCAACATACTCCACCTCTTTGCTTCTCATTCACACACACCTCAAGTACATAAACACCTCAAGCACACACACACACACACACACACACACACATATAAACACACACACCTGGACCAGACATCCCTCTGTCAGGTCCTGACTCTGTGTCGGCCTGCGATGCTGCCGTCTTGTTATCTGAGCCACAGGTCTGCACCGCACCGCTGTGTGTGTGTGTTTGTGTGTGTGTGTGTGTGTGTGTGTGTGTGTGTGTCTGTGTCTGTGTGTGATGACGTCATTCACAGCAACTGTCTTGATTAATGATGGAGGAATGTTGAAGTCATGATAAAAGGAATAGCTGAACATTTGGGGAATATCCTTGTTCACTTTCTTGAGATGAAGATCGATAGTACTTTCATATTTACGCCGTAACAGAGCTGCAGTCAGGGCGTGATTAGCTTAGCTTAGCATAAAGACTGGAAACGGGGAAACAGCTAGCATGCCTCTCTCCAAAGTTCACAAATTACTGGAGGTAAATTAAACCATTTACTGTAATAACAACGTCCCTGGTTTGGGAACCTTTGCATTTCCTCCTTTACCTGTCACCTCTCACTACGATGGTGAACGCGTTACAACCATGGATGTATGAAGAGAACTGCTTATAACCGGCCTTGCCAGCTGGTGCGTCCTAAAGCTGGAGGAGCTTAACGTTTTTCTATCATACGACTATTTTGGTACAAACGTTTACCCGCCAGTGTGGCGGATAGCCTTCCGAGATTTACTCTGGGTAAGGAAAACCCGCATTTGGCGCTTGGCGAGTGTTAATTTCGGACCCTGGCGTTTGTCCTTGTCGGCCACCGTGTCTCACTGTTGGATAAAGAAAGAAGAAACGAGAAAAATTGTAAAAAGGAAGAAGGGGAAAGAAGGATAAGAAGATAGCAGAGATAAGGAGGGTTGGGAGGAAAGAAGGGAAGGAAACAAGTGGTATAAACAAAGTAAATAGAGAGGAGCTGTAAAGTTAGAAAAAGGAGGGGAGGGAAGTAAAAACTGTAACAAAGCGGATATAAAAAGGAGAAGAGGATGAGGAGGTAAGAAAGGGGATAAAGTAAGAGAAGATGATGAGGGGGAGTGAGGAGGATGATGAGGTTGTCAGGGGAGGAAGGCTCATTCACTGTCTGCTGGCCTTCAGCCAGAGAGGAAGAGGAGGAGGAGGAGGAAGAGGAGAGAGACAGAGTTATCTCTTTGTTTGAAGGTTAGAAGAGGACAAGGAGAGGAAGAAAAGAGGAGAGAGGGAGGACGAGATGGAAACAAAAGAGAGAGAGAAGAAGAAATGATGAAGACATGAGGAGAAAGAGAAGAGAGGGAGGAGGAGATGGAGACAAGAGAGAGAAGAAGAAGAAGAAATGATAAAGACTTGAAGAGAAAAAGCGGCTCAAATAATTTTGTGTCTCCGAGGTGGCAGCAGCTTTTATACCATTAACACTGTGTGTGAGTGTGTGTGTGCGCGTGCACGTGCACATGCACATGCACATGCCTGTGTGTGTGTGCACGTGCGTGTGTGTGCTCTCCTGCCAACTCTTTAACGAGGGACTGCTGCTAATTTCAGAGCTAATACTGAACTGTTCCACACCACTGAACCCAGGGAGGAAGAGGAGGAGGAGAGGAAGGGAGGACACAGGAGGAAGAGGAGGGTTAGAGGAGATGAGGAGAGGAAGGGAGGACACAGGAGGAAGAGGAGGAGGAGAGGAAGGGAGGACACAGGAGGAAGAGGAGAGGGAGAGGAGATGAGGAGAGGAAGGGGGGACAGGAGGAAGAGGAGAGGAAGGGAGGACACAGGAGGAAGAGGAGGGTTAGAGGAGATGAGGAGGGGAGAGTAAGGGAGGACAGAGGAGGAAGAGGAGGGGGAGAGGAGAGGAAGGGAGGACATAGGAGGAAGAAGAGGATGAGGAGAGGAAGGGAGAACACAGGAGGAAGAGGAGGATGAGGAGATGAGGAGAGGACATAGGAGAAAGGAGGATGAGGAGAGGAAGTGAGGACACAGGAGGAAGACAAGGGGGAGAGGAGAGGAAGGGAGGACACAGGAGGAAGAGGAGGGGTAGAGGGTACGAGGAGAGGAAGTCGAGGACACAGGAGGAAGAGGAAAGGGAGAGGAGATGAGGAGAGGAAGGGAGGACAGGAGGAAGAGAAGGGGTAGAGGAGAAGAGGAGATGAAGCGAATGAAAGAAGGGAGTAGAGCGAGATGAAGAGGAGAGGAAAGGAAGGAAAGGGAGAGAGAAGAAATGAAAGGAACACTGCATAGGAAGTAAGAGGAGGAGAAGAGAGGACAGAGGAGAGAAAAGGAAGCAACGAGGGAGGGAAGGAGGGAAAATAGGAGGAGAGAAAGAGGGGAGCGGAGGAGAGGAGATGAAGTAAGGACACAGGGTGGGGAGGGAGGAGAGGAGATGAAGTAAGGACACAGGGTGGGGAAGGAGATGAGGAGATGAAGTAAGGACACAGGGTGGGGAAGGAGGAGAGGAGATGAAGTAAGGACACAGGGTGGGGAAGGAGGAGAGGAGATGAAGTAAGGACACAGTGGGGAAGGAGGAGAGGAGATGAAGTAAGGACACAGGGTGGGGAAGGAGGAGAGGAGATGAAGTAAGGACACGGTGGGGAAGGAGGAGAGGAGATGAAGTAAGGACACAGGGTGGGGAAGGAGATGAGGAGATGAAGTAAGGACACAGGGTGGGGAAGGAGGAGAGGAGATGAAGTAAGGACACAGGGTGGGGAAGGAGGAGAGGAGATGAAGTAAGGACACAGTGGGGAAGGAGGAGAGGAGATGAAGTAAGGACACAGGGTGGGGAAGGAGGAGAGGAGATGAAGTAAGGACACGGTGGGGAAGGAGGAGAGGAGATGAAGTTAGGACACAGGGTGGGGAAGGAGGAGAGGAGATGAAGTAAGGTCACAGGGTGGGGAAGGAGGAGAGGAGATGAAGTAAGGACACAGGGTGGGGAAGGAGGAGAGGAGAGGACAGGAGGGGAAGGAATGAGTGAAGGAGACGAGAATAGGGGAAAAAGAGGATGGAGGAGAAGAAAGGAGGACATGAGGAGTATAAGGAGAGAGGAAGTATGAAAGGAGAGAGAGGAGGAGAGGGAGTGAGTTCAGCGGAGGTGAAGGTGAAGATGATTAAACTTTCCTGTGCAGCTGTCACCTCCTTCTCCTCCTCCTCTTGCTCCCTCTTTCATCATCCCTCCTTCTGCCCTTCAGCATGTGTGCTCTGTCTTCCTCCATCAATCCGTCTTCATTGTTTGTTTTGATTTCTTTATTTCCTACCGAGGAAATGTTTCCTTGAATTAATCCGGCGCTCAGCTGAAGTGAACGAGAGACGGAGAGCGTCTGTTTGTGTTCTATTGAACTTTTACTGGTCGCTTCTAATCTCTTTAGTCCAAAGTCAAAGTCACATTTATCCATAAAGAACATTTAAAAACGACCCACGTTGACCAAAGTGTACCGACCAGAGCAGGCAGCTAAAATCACAGACATAAACATCAATGCCCACAGCTCATAGGTACGGAGGACAAAACCTGCCAAAATAAAGAATAATGAATAATTAAATAAATGTCTCAATAAATAAATAAATATGTAATTTAATGTAGCAAAAATAATATTAAAAATAAATGTAACCACCAATTGATGAAATGTGGTATAAATAAATATTTCTGTTTTAATTTGCTTCTTTATTTATCTTTGGATTAATTCCATTACTTATTTACTCTTCTGTTTAATTTTCCCATTATTTTTTTAATTAAATGTATTTATTTGTTTTTGCATTTTTTTTTTTAATTAATTTTAATTTATTTTTAAATGTATGTATTTATTTCATTTATGCCTTTATTTATGTATACATGCATTATTTATTTATGCATTTATTTTTTTTATATTTATTTTCAAATGTATGTATATATTCATTTTATTTATTTATTTATTCATTGATTTTCTCTTTGCATTCTACCCCTTATTTTTTTTGCCACCAAACTTCTGTATTCTTTTCTTTATATATTTCTTTACAAATTTCTTTATGCTTTTCTTCCTCATTATGCAAATGAGGGGGCTCATAAAATGTCTAAAGAAATTTATAAAGAAAAGAATACAACAATAAATAAATAAAAAATAAATGCAAAAATAATAAATACATTTTAAAATGAATACAATTAAATACATAAATAAATAAAAGGGAAAATTAAATAGAAGAGTAAATAAATAAGGGAATTAATACAAAGATGAATAAATAAAGATGCAAATTAAAACAAAAATATCAATTTATGACACATTTTATCAGTAAATGGCTACATTTATTTTTTACTGATATTTTTGCTGCATTTAATGACATATTAATTATTTATCGAGTCATTTATTTATTTATTCATTTATGTTTGATTTTGGCAAGTTCCATCCTCCATACATAGGCACAAATAATGAGTTTGGCAATAGTACGAAATGTGACTACATTTCAGATTTGAAGGAAGATTTGTCATTCTTAAAGTATCGCTACTAATAAAATGGAGTATCGTACTGTTTATATATTGTATTGCGATACTTTCTAGTATACCTTTGCTAGTATACATAACTATCATGAGCACTGAATCTTTGTGCTGGACATGATTTATGAGATGCAAAATCCAATATAGCTCACTAGCTTTTTAACTAGCTGTAGCAGCACAGTAGGCTAGCTGGGAAGAAACACCTTAAAAGTTGTAATATATTAGTAATTTTAATTCTGTTTAGCTTTTTGAAGCCATTTCTGAATCTGTATTCAGAGTCCAGATTCTCCAGCTAGCACGAATCTGATGCATAAATAAATATGACGATGGTCACAGCTTATTATGATGGAAATCACTGTGTCTAAACACATTACTTTAATAGTAAAAACATCAATAAATGAACCTTTGGTGGCGTACATCTTTAGGTTTTCTCACCCAGCTACCGTGTTAAACTGAAATATGATTTCCGAGCAGCACCAGATTGATTTAACACCATGAATTATGAATGCTGCTCCCATTAATGTGCTCATTTTGGTGTATTTGTTTTTATTAATGGTCGCCGTTGAAAAGTCTGTTACTTACAAGAAGGCTCGCTATAATTTGCTACCCTGCGTTTATTATACGTCTGCTTTTGTTGTTATTAATTCATGTTACTATTCATCTTTAGTAATTAATACGCTCAACTCATATCCATAAAATCCACATTATTACCCCATAATGTTCATTATCATATTCGTCATAAGAGCTCTGCTTAATTGTGCATTAATGAATTTGCACATTAAAGTTTCCTTCCGACGCAGATAACCGCTGTTGTGAAATTAAATGACAAAATGTCCGGAAGCAAAACATTATAGATGTTCAGTGAATAAACGATGTCACTGTGGAGATGATGGGGAATTCAAATCAGTATTTGTTTGACTAAATAGGGCGGTTACACAATGTGTCTTCCAGGGTTTAGAGCCACACAGTGATTCACTGTAAATATAATTATTACTGTGCACCATATTAAATCATCCAGAGCTTAATATATGTTCATCTTAAACCTTACATTTATTTAAAGCACAATAATCAACCACTTTTACTACAAACAAACCGTTTGAGTTCAATGAACAAACATGTTTTTATATTTATAAAGCATGGTGTCCAGAAGTATAAACTGGATGGTTAGTAGACGAGGATAAAATATAAAGACACACACTCGGAGTAGTTTGTAAAACAAAATAACACGAGGTGGAAATTCAGCGTCGCAGATGCAGAACCGAGCAGGATTTATCAGCAACAACAACAACAACAAATAAATAAAGAAAACTGTAAACAACGATGAAACATAACAACTAACAGATGATCTTGTATGTAAAAGAATGACAATATATATTTTTTTTATTTAACATTTATTAAGCAAAGATAATCCCATGAATAGTTTGAAATTGATTTGCAATTGGATAAAGATAAATATATATATATATAATAAATGAATAAACAAATAAATAATAATAATAAAATATAAAAGTATACAGTTTGGTTTTATATATATTAGAGCTTTCATTGTTTTGCAAATTTGTTTTAATGGCACTAATTTCTTAAACCCAAAGTAAATTGTGATCTTTAGGTTATAGCTCAGTTATATATAAATAAATAAATAAAGTAAGATGAGGTGCAAATGCAAAGCCCAATAAATTGCAAAACACACAAAGTAACTCAACATTAGTGTGAATTAATATGTTTTAAAATATGAAATAATGCAGGCCTGAAGTGTTATTTCTCCAACAAACAAATAAGCAATATCGATATTGTCATGAATAATATGATGCTGTAATATAAAAGTAAGTAATCTGTACAAGACATTTAAAGTATAAAAGAGAAAAATACTGCACTAGTGATAAATGGGCTCATGCAAAAGGCTGATTTACATTTTTACCTCCGTTTTTAATGAATTTTCCAGACATTTTATATATCTCTGTTTCTCTTTAACTCAGTGGAAAAAAGTATATAATAATATAATATAATTGTTCCTTAAAGACATTATGATGTTATTGTGACAAGATGTTTTAGTTTGCAGGGGAAAGCCTGATAAAAGTGTCATTTCTATTTAATTTAAGAATTTATTTTTGCTAGGATATGAGTATTATAGAATAGTATTAATAGTAGTATAGCAACAAAAAAGTAAATATATGCTTTTCTTAAAGTCTAGAATGACCAAAAGACGTGCTCCGTTACAAAAGAAACACAAAATTTAACTCCCAGAAAAAGAGAAGAAAGCTTCCGTTAGCTGTTTAGATGTCAAGTCACCATTCTGGTAAATCAAATATCAAATGTGTATTTGTATGAAACAGTGTGTTTTTACCTGAAGCACAGTGTGTGTGTGTGTGTGTGTGTGTGTTATTTTAGCAGCAGCACGCTGCAGCCGGCTCAGCTCGCTGTCATGCTCGGGTTGATGCTAAAGCAGCGTGGCAGGCACAGATTGGTAAAACAGATAGACGGTGTCGAACGCGTCCAAACACCGCGGGACATTTTCCTAAATGTCTCAATGAGAGACAGAGACAGAGAGACGACCTGTATCATAGAGCTGCACTGTTGTCTAGAAACTATTAAAACACGTAAATGATGGTGACATGTTCCTTCATCACCATGAACACACACACAATCACTCAAACACTGTCCTGCTGACACTAACACTCACTGGAGCTCCACATGTGGATTAATCTGCCGCTGAAAATAGTCCCTAACAACTCTCTCCTCTTTTCCTCCTTGGTCCCTCCTCCTCCATCCTTCACTGCTGCTTCTTTTCCTCTCCTCCTCTCCTCTCTCCATCTCTTTCTTGTTCACATTCAACCTGCAGTTTGTTTTTTTGGAGGATGATTAGTGTTGTAATGATGCTGTGTGTGTCTGTGTGTTCAGCTTCAGGAGGTGTAGTCGGAGTATCCTGGTAGAGATCAAACACCGCCAGCTCTCTCTCACCATCACTAGTGGTTTTATTTTGTTGGCTGTTATTTTATTTCATAGTTTTATTTATTTTATTTTGTCAGTAACAAAAACAAACTCCCGTTCACTGTCTCACTTACTGCTGCTTTATTTCACATCTATTTAAAGCAGCTGTTTCCATCTACTTGTGTCTAAGAAATGCTAAAAGATTCACCGTTTTTAAAGAGTCTTATTTTATCATATCAACTTTCTTTAACGCCAACAAATGTGGATTGAAGCAGGATATATTGGAAATGATTACATCTATCTTTTTTTCAGTAAATGTTGACTTTTGGACTTTACAACGCTCTGGAGTTATAGGAAATGTTTGGATTACACAAAACAATCCTACGCAGCCACCACTGGAATCTAATTCTACTAATAGTATAATACTAATAATATTAGTGTGTATCTGCATCTGTGCCGAAATACCAGGTTTAAACACAATGTGTGAAGGTTGCATTCACTCCAAGAGTGAAGCAAATCTTCTTCTCGCGAGTTGGACCGAGTTGTGTTTCGACGCGCCGGAGAGGAGGAGGAGCTTGTCTCCATAGATACGAACAACTTTTCTTTTCTCCATTTCCTCCATCAACCATGGAAGAAATAACCACTATTGCTGCTTTGTACATTTTGTGGAAGTCCCAGATATGTCAGAAAACCAAACGCAGTCGTGTCTGGGTTCATAACGTCACCCGGCGGCGAGCTGTATTCACATACAATACCATCGCACTAACTGTATCTAGCAAGCCACATGTCACTACTGCGGTATTAACCCAAAATAAACAGATTGTGTTGTGATTTAATATCAATAAACAGATCAAAATGATGCTGAAATAACAACATAATGATGCTGATTAGTAAAAAGTCTGAATTCATGCTTTGTCAGGTCTGTTACCAAGACGACAAGCAGACAACTTTTAAAATGCTTGTTTTCTGAATGGAGTCTGGATGGATCAGTGCCAGGCTATGCAGCTGCTCCATCAACACTCAACATGACGTCATCTAGAGACGTTGTTGTTTCTACCGTAGACAGTCTGTGGTTTCTACACAGAGCTTGGTCCGCTCTCTGTACAGATGTGATCAACTATCGTAGCTCTGGGTGACTACAGACACATGCAAGATGTTTCCTCCATTTCTGATTCAACATCGTCGGGACGTCAGTGACCGCAGGAGGAAAATCTTGTGTCGAAATGGAAATATTTCAGTTCAGCGAATACGCAAAAGACGCGAATTTCACGTGTTTGCCATCCACGTCGCCTGGCGTGAATTTGCGTCAATTCACCTCTTTGCATTGACTTTGTATTTAATCTCACTGCGCAACAAGTGTCTCTGCAGCTTTAGATGTTAATCAAACTGAGGCTGTTTCTCCGCTTTCTTCTTCTTCTTCTTCGTCTTCTTCGTCTTCTTCGTCTTCTTCGTCTTCTCCTCCTCCTCTTTAACTTTTCCTCCACACACACACACACACAGTGAGCTGCATTCCTGTGGTTGCTGGCAACAAGACAAACTAAACACACAACAAATCTCCTTCAGTCTCTCTCAGTCGGGTTGTTTAATCCTATAATTTGTTGAGTTTATTTCACCAAATGACGGGTTATTGTTCCTTTATGATCGATACGAGACTGCAGCTCAATCACTACCACTCTTCTCTATTCTCTCTATTCTCTCTCTTTCTGTCACTTGACCTCTCTTTTTTCCTCCTAACCTCATTTTTTTTTGTTTTTCATCTCAGTCTTTCTCCTCCATCGCTCCTCTTCTTCCATGTCTATCAACCCCTTCTCCTCTTTCCATCACTATTTGCTCTCCATGTTCGTCCCTTCGATTCTCTTTCTTCCCTTTTATGTATTTCCTTCATCTCTCTGTTATCTCCTCTCCTCTCTTCCCTTCTGTTCATCTCTTTCTCCCCATCTTTCCTCCTCTCTCTCTCTCACAATAGGTAGATTGGTTTTGGCACTCAGTCCCCTGATCAGTGAACACACACACTCGTAGCGAGCGGCGGTGTCATCGCCATGGCGATGTCAGCAGGCGGGGCTTAATCCAAAGTGACACTTGTTCTCTGCCTTCCTTTCCCATCGCCATGGAAGCAATTACCCTCCTCCTGAAGGGCCTTTTGTCTGAGTGTGTGTGTGTGTGTGTGTGTGTGTGTGTGTGTGTGTGTGTGTGTGTGTGTGTGTGTTTCTCGTCCTCTCTGGAGTTGACGGGGTGGAACCTGGGCTGCAGGTCATCTGATTGGCTGAATTGAAAGACAGGGAGACAGAGAGAGAGAGAGAGAGAGAGAGAGAGAGAGAGAGTATGAAAAGCAGGAAAGACCATTCATGGTGGGCGGGTCCAACAAACACAGGACTTTTAACCAGGAGAGCCTTTATCGATACTCTTTATCGGTTCTTTTTCATTACTAAATAATACTTTTTTTAATGTATTATTTAAAAAAAAAGAATAAATTCAGAACAGGATTAGAATTTATTTATATTTTAAATGTTTCTAGAGCAGCAACAGTAATGTAAAATCACTATATAAACTCAATAATATCTTGTTGGAATCTAATCTAAAATGTCAATAGAATAAATAATATTACTGAGTGAAGTATCAGTCCTTCCTCCTGTCCTCTGTCCTCTGTCCTCTGTCCTTTGCGGCCTGCTGATTGGTTGACAAGAATTTTAAGATACGTGACAAACTAAGCTAAACAGTCACACTACATACAGACAGCAAAGTCTGCAGTTTTCTACTTGACATCTTCCAGATTTGAGTTTTGGCTGCAGATTGAAGTTCAGTCTGTTCCTAAATGAATCCTGACACTTCCATTCTTTCTACCTTCATTTTCTCCTTCTTTCTTTCTACCTCTTTTCAGCCACACATCACTCATCAGCGTCTCTTCCTCCTTTTTCTCTGTTAAAATCTCTCTCTTCTCATTATTTCATTTTCTTTCTTCCTCTTCTTCACGAGCGCTCTCTCAGCGTGTGTGCAGAGAGACAGAGATTACTATCAGTTGTTAAGGGTGTGTGTGTGTGTGTGTGTGTGTGTGTGTGTGTGTGTGCGCGATGGCTATCAGCGGTCAGGACCTCAAACCTCGCCACATTTCCCCGTCGGCCACCGTGCAGCGTTCCCTCTGAGTTTTATCTCCCGCCTTCATCTCTCTCTTCATATTGCTCGCCGTGTTTCTCGTTATCTCGCCGCTGACGTTCCTGCATGCATTTTATTTTATTTTTTTAAACGCACTCTGAAATATTCTTCCTCTCAGTTTGGCCTCTGCAGATGGATGAGCTGATCATGTAAACAGATACTCTGATATCTGGACGCAACAGGAAACAAAGAAATTAACCACAGAGTTTATTCTCAAATAGGAATTGAACAAGAATTGACTTCTGTTTGAACAAAGTGTGGCGGGCCTGAAAGTTAATGTGTTTCAGTCTCTGCGGAATGTTTCTACAATATCATCTGAATAGAGTTTCAGCAGAAACATTTAGTATTCTATTGGTTCAAAGGATTGTGATTCAGACGGGTTCTTGTCTTAAACATGGTTGTTTGAAAAGTCCCTCATTAAAAGCATCAGAGCTCAGATTTAGAGGCAGATTATTGGCTGGTTGAAGTAAAAAATAATATAAAAAACAATCAAATTCAAGCCACTTCTTAGCATCCCGTTCATCACACACCTTTTAATGTTCAGTGTATTTGTGTTCAGTTGGTGTTTTCCTGTTAAATATGTTGTTGACTATCAGAGGTTTGTTTTCTGACTATATGATCTAGAAGGATAAAAAGCTGAATATTAGTAAATACATTTAGATTTCTTTGAAAGTTGAAACTGGATTTTCAATCTGAAGCTACTTGAGGCCTCGTTTCAACAGGACCGGTTAAAGCCTCACTATGTTTTAAGTAAACTAGTTTATACTTCCTGTTGTTTGACTAAATGTGACGGCTAAAAGTGTTCGTCCCTGTTCACTGGAAGGCCTGCTGTCAACGCCTCTTCCTGGCTGCATCCCACTGCCTCCCGGTATCTCTGCAAGTCACTCAATAATTGGAGTCATTAGTCAAGAAGCAGATTCAAAGCATCTGACTTTTTTTTGTTTTGAGGGGGCGACTCCTCTGGTTGTATAGAAGTCTATGAGAAAATGACCCTACTTCTCTCTTGATTTATTCCCTCAGTAAACATTGTAAACATGAGTTTATGGTCTCAATCTCTAGTTTCAAGTCTTCTTCAATACAGCATGATGTTCATTTAGTTAATGATGGTCCCATTTAGAGTCAGATAGACCATAAAGCAGGGGATGCTTTAAGGCGGGTTGACTACCTTGTGATTGACAGGTCGCTACCACGGCGTTGTCCGGTCTGGGAGTTGTCCGTGTTTTCGTCTTACAACTTCAACCCTTTCACAGTCTGTTTTCACTTCATCAGAGTTAATTATAACATTTTGGTCGCATAAAAATGTCAGATTCAGCGTTCAGTTGAGTGCTCCACACTCTAGTCGGGTCTCTTCTGGTTCTAAAAAATCAAGATGGTGACGGCTAAAATGCCGAGGCTTCAAAACCATAGTCCACAAACCAATGGGTGACGTCCCAGTGATTATGTCCACTTCTTTTATACAGTTTATGATCAGAATTAGCTAAGTGTAATGAAAATCGGGAGCAGAGGGCAGAGCAACGAGGGCAGAGCGGCGTGAGGACACGCCCTCTACTGCCGTTCAGTGTGAGCAACAGTTGGTCTGATGGAGCTGTCAGCAGGCAGATGAGACGCTCCACACTGTGTTAGGATTTTACTGAACTAAAGGATGGCCACTTCTTATTTCTTTGATATAAATCTGATGTTTTAGTTAGTAAAGGCACTTAAATATAGGTGTGGCAAGTGCTCTGGACTGTGCTGCAAATCAGCTGAGGGTAAGAACAATATAACCACTGTGATAGTTGTAGGTAAGGTGCATCAGTAGTAACAGGTATGTCAAATATCTAAATAGAAAAATAAAAGCCGTCTCCACCAAACTGAATAAAACAAACAGCTCGAGACAGTAAATCTGCCCGACGACGGTCCGTCCCGTCACATGACTGATGGCCAGTTTGACCTCCAATCGACCTGGAAGTTAAACCTCGACCACCCAGCGACCTTCCCAGCATGCTCTCTGCCCACGCACTCTTAAAATAATCCCACACACTCTCACATACAGAAAACACACATATCTCTTCCTTTCAGCTGACAAGCTCTTTAAAAAGCCATCGACCCACCTCGCTGAACTTTACGACATCACACACACACACACACACACACACACACACACACCTCGCCGGCGTGACAAGCTCTTTAAAACACCATCAAGTCACCGGGCTGAACTTTACGACACGGTTTCATTTCATGTTTATAAGACCCAAACACCGACACACTGACACACACACACACACACACACACACATGCACACACACACACACACACACACACACACCGATCACAACAAGTGTTGCATTTACCTACTCAGCCGGTACATGATAAATATGTCTGTTTGAGTCAAGGTCAAACACACCTCCTCGTCCACTCACACACACACACACACACACACTCACACACGCACACACACACGGAGCAGACAGACATGAAGACGTATTTGTCGTCCATCAACATAATGCTTTCCAAGTTTGCGGAACAAATAAATCCCGTCTGCCTCGCCGCTCCTCGCCGCTCCCAGCAGCCGCCAGCCTTCACACACACACACACACACACACACACACACACACACACACACACACACACACACACATCTGTGTGAGTAAATATAGCGAACATAGTGCAGGTTATTTAAATCAAATATATTCCGCTGCCTTATTTGTTCTGTTATGAATATAAAAATCTGTGGCTCAACATTTTAAAATAAATGTAACCAGGGCTTGAGCTTAAGGACGTCCCAGGGCTGAAAAAAAATAGGACCAGGGGGCATTAAAATTAAAACTTTGGGACGAATTTAGGACTAGAGTTGAAAGAAAAATACCTGTCAGAATGAACAGCGATGAAAATGATGTTTTGTTTAGTGCTCAGTTCTTATAAAACCTCCTTGACAACATAAACACACACACGCATACAACACATGCATTGTTTTTTGACCAAATGCTACTTTTTACACATACATATATTTCTTAAAATATCATAAAAAATTAAATAAAAAATGTAATTAAATTATTATATATAATTTTTTAAAAATACAATTTTAATTTATTTTAATTATTATATATAAATTATTAAATTTAAAATGATTTAATTATTTAAATTTAAGTAAGCTGCATTGTTAACATCAAAATCAATAAAATTACTTTATAAAACAAATTTTTTTTGGGATAAATTATAAGTTTATGAACAAAATAAACATCAAGTTTGATGTTTATTAATGTTAAATTTCACTTTGAATAATTAACTAATGATATAATGATGATGAAAAAGTTAGTAGAGAGTTCCGTGTACATCCGACTGATTTAGATCTTCTCTTCTGACTAATGACTACGGATTTTCGGTGCTGACAAAACTATATTTAACACTGAAGAAGAACTGAATGTGTCATCTCCACAGTGGTGTTAGATCTATTCTGTCTATTTCTGTATTACAGAGAGTGATATTGATTGATGTCAGTTACTGTCAGTGTTGATGTTGACCAGTGAAAACAGGCTGGAGGTGTTAAACTTTACATCCAAACAGACGGGGTGAGTTTCTTTAAACAAGCAACACGTCTGTTCTCTGATGAGCGGAGCCGGTTAGGACGTCTTCATCTGGAAAAACGTGAACTATCTGATGTTAGCTCGTTCACATCACATCCTGTTAGAAACAGTGTTATCCATTTTCCTCTCCTCTCCTCTCCTCTCCTCTCCTCTCCTCTCCTCTCCTCTCCTCTCCTCTCCTCTCCTCTCCTCTCCTCTCCTCTCCTCTCCTCTCCTCTCCTCTCCTCTCCTCTCCTCTCCTCTCCTCTCCTCTCCTCTCCTCCCCATGCTCCCTTTTCCTCTCCTCCTTATCCCTTTTCCTCTCCTCTCCTCTCCTCTCCTCTCCTCTCCTCTCCTCTCCTCTCCTCTCCTCTCCTCTCCTCTCCTCTCCTCTCCTCTCCTCTCCTCTCCTCTCCTCTCCTCTCCTCTCCTCCCCATGCTCCCTTTTCGTCTCCTCTCCTTTCCTCCTTATCCTTTTTCCTCTCCTCTCCTCTTCTCCCCATGATCCCTTTTCGTCTCCTCTCTTCTCCTCCCCCATGATCTCTTTTCCTCTCCTCTCCTCTCCTCTCCTCTCCTCTCCTCTCCTCTCCTCTCCTCTCCTCTCCTCTCCTCTCCTCTCCTCTCCTCTCCTCTCCTCTCCTCTCCTCTCCTCTCCTCTCCTCCCCCGTATCCCCTTTCCTCTCCTCTCCTCTCCTCCTCATTTACTGTTTATTCTCTCTGATAAATAAACGACAAACAGAATGAAAATGATATTCTTTGCCAGATGACAGCCATTTTTCATCTCTAGCCCTAAACAACAACTCCTCCTCCTCCTCCTCCTCCTCCTCCTCCTCCTCCTCCTCCTCCTCCTCCTCCTCCTCCTCCTTCTCCTCCTCCTCCTCCTCCTCCTCCTCCTCCTCCTCCTCCTCCTCTAAAGTGTTTGCTATCCCTCCATCTCATCCCTCTCCTTCTCTTTACCTCCTCCTCCTTCTATCTCTCCCCCCTTTTATCCCTCTAACACTTTCTCTCTCACTTTTTTTTTTTTTTTGCACTGACAAAAATTAATCACCTGTCTTTATGTGTGTGTGTGTGTGCGTGCACGTGCGTGTGTGCGTGGCCGGCAGGAAGCCCACAGAGGTTTTTAGCAGCTGATTTATTGCCGAGTTAATTCATAACGGCGTCCGATGATGATGAGAGGCCGCGGGAAAGTATGGTCGTCACTGTTGTTGTTGAAGGGTGAAAGAGAGGGAGAGAATAAACAGAGCAGCTCTTTCAGATGAAGTAATAGAGTGGAAAGTGATGGAGAGGACGAGGAGGAAGAGGAGGAAGAGAGGAAGTAATGGAATAAAGGAGAAGAGAGACAGATTGTCAGCTACTTACATTATAGTGTACTTTCAGTATGTATGAAGGTGATGTCTGTTGGCGCTGTTTCCCTCTTTGTTATTTTGAGTCGATGTGATGTCATCTGCAAATTTGCATATTCTCATATCTACAAAGAGTCATCTCCCAGTGCCAGAAGAAGGTCTGATTCGTCTTTTACCCAACTTTCTTTCGTGGTCACGTGATATGCAAATAGGGTTAATTTTATTTAAAGTATTTTCAAGTACATTTCTACATTTAGTCTACTGTGAATCTCATTCTGCCCATCAGATTTACTCACATTCTTCTGCTTTGTCCGGTTCCAGGCTGCAGGCTCTGAGGAAGGAGAAGTCGCGGGACGCGGCGCGATCGCGGCGGGGAAAGGAGAACTTTGAGTTTTACGAGCTGGCCAAGATGCTGCCGCTGCCGGGCGCCATCACCAGCCAGCTGGACAAGGCCTCCATCATCCGGCTCACCATCAGCTACCTGAAGATGAGGGACTTCGCCAACCAGGGGGACCCGCCGTGGAACCTGCGCATGGAGGGACCGCCGCCCAACACCTCGGTCAAAGGTAGGACGGGGGCTTGTCTTTAAACTGGTGTATGAGGAGCTGTGTAAGTCCAAGGAAGAGTCAATAGAACGACTCTTGTTGAAGAATAAATCTCTTTGTACGTTTCCCTTCCCCTGAACAAGAACGTTTTCCTTCGTAGTGATGCCATAGCAACACCTGCAGTGAACCTGAGTACGCTTTGTTCTTTTCTTGATGTTTCTTGGTTAGTTTTTTGCCGTATCTTTGGCTATTCATCCATCATTTAAAGCAAGAAAGTCACATTTAGAATCGTAGTTTTTACATCAAGGAAAGTCCTGATGAAAACTACCAACAGAAATGACTTTTTAGAATAACAAGATATTGCATATTGCAGCTTGAAACTGCTGAACTTTAGCGTCCAAAAACTATTTCTCTCATTGTGGTATGTCGATGCTCGTTGGGCATATACTGTATGATTTTAGAAATGTTGTTGTGTAATTCCTCCTCCTACTGTACGAGTACATCGTTTGCGATGTAAAGCCAAAGTTTTGCTTCATTTCAGTCTATGTGGAGGTAGAAGGAAGTTAACGCTTTTATTGTTGTAGTCTGAGTAACGTAACGTCATATCCGTTCCGTATCCGTCAACCAAAACAAACCTCAGAAAGTTGAAAACCTCGGAGGGTCAACATGGATACGACCTGCACCCTCTCATGTTAAATCCAGCGTGGTAAACACTACACATCCAGTAAAGGATGGAAACACTTTGGGTTTCACACATTGACAGGAAAAGCAGAGCTAGACATCACGGCTAAAGCTGCATGCTCACTTCTAAAAAAAAAGGCCAAAATAAGGTCCGAACAAAGGCTGAAAGAAGTCAGAAATATATCCAAAATATGGCCCAAAAAATTTCCAAAAAGGCTGATAGATGTCTGAATAAAAGTCTGAAAAACGTCTGAAATATATCCGAAAAAAAGTCTGAAAAAAGGACGGAAAAATGCCAAAGTATGTCCGAAATATGGCCCAAAAAAAGGTCCAAAAAAGGCAGAAAGATGTTCAAACAAAAGTCTGAAACAGTCTGAATAAAAGTTTGAATAACGTCTGAAATACATCTGAAAAAAGGCAGAACAATAGGCGGAAAAAAAAAAGCGAAAAAGTTAGCAGGAAACGTTGCGGTGGAGCCGGCCGTCGCTCTCGTCTCCGTGGTCAAATGGGCCGACGCTACAACTGTAGAGCACCCAGATACTGACATTTATGTTCTCTGCATTGAAACGGCCCCGATGGAGCTGACCATGGATGGATAAAGAGAACGGAGCTGACGGGAGAGCTAGAGACCACCTTGGAGAAGTTAGAGGAAGTAGACACGTGGGACTACGTCTGGTTTTCAAAATAAGGTGTTAACAAAGGGAACTGTAGATACTAAATACATCTATGGAAATAAGATTGATGGATTATATTCACCAGAAGTATAAAACATTACATGTCCCTTATAAATTAAAAAGAAAACACCACTAAACAAACCTTTATATTTTAATGAATTTGAACATACAAACAGAAGGATATCGGGCCGGAGGTGAGCAGCGCTGCACTGATTGTCCGGCCCTTTAAACTGCTATCAAACAACATGGGAAACTCTCACACACACACACACACACACACACACACACACACACACACACACACACACACACACACACACACACACGCACACGCACACACAGAGACGGCTAGCTTGCGCGCTAAGTGATTTCCTGTGAAGGGAACATTAAGCTTTGATGAATTTCTGCCTGGAGTACCAGAGTATACACAGCACTTGTGAATCTAAGTGGAATTTGCCTTTGAAATGGGCCCTTTGTGCGACGCACTTAGAGGAGAAGAGGAGCGCTCGCTTTTAAAAGGGACGTTTGGGCTCGTAGGAATGACCCCAAGATGAAAGCAAATTGCTTCAAATTTTCTGGTGGTGTGTGTGTGTGTGTGTGTGTGTGTGTGTGTGTGTGTGTGTGTGTGTGTGTGTGTGTGTAAGAACTACAAGCAGCAGATTTACCTGTATGCAGAGTGAACAAGAACTAGATTGTACTTCAGGATGTGGGAATGTGTGAATAGAAGTAATTGTGTGTTTGTGATGGGGCAAGATCGTGTATTTGTGTGTGTGTTTGTGTGCACGTACCCTCACCACACAGCAGCAGATGGCATCATTGTCGTCAGCGCTTTGAAGAGCCACATGCATTTTAATGAACGGAGCAGAAATGTATACACCAGATTAGTGTGTGTGTGTGTGTGTTGGACATTTCCTGTAGACAATCACACACGTCACATGTTACACTCAGTTGTACACACAACACCTGACCTATCTCTTCACCTGAATCTGATTCTAATGACTAAAATATGCCGTCGTTTAGGGGAAACGCTGGTCTCTGATTGGCTGGAAACACTAGGTTAAAATCTTACATTTGGACACCTCCAACATGGTTCAAGTCAACAGTTTAACAACTGTTTAATATCAGAGCTGAAGGTGTATTACTGTGTATTAACCCAACGAGAATCATCACCCATTTCTATAGTTCCTCTCAGCTCTACTGACGGCTTTACGCTTTGTCCACACAGGAAACATCAGTAGCGTGATTCAAGCGTCGGGTGTTCACACCAGCTGTGTTTCTGCTGCTGCTGCTGTCAGCCCTTTCTTTCTACATAGAGTTTGCCTTTCATAATGGCATAATAATAATAATAATAATTCATAATAATCCATTTCATTTCATTATAAATATTATTTATATTTATTTTAGACAGAGAAAGGTTAAGAAACGCGTGATAATTTATAAATAATAGTTAGTATCCAAAATACTATATGCATTCATGGAGCTCTGCAAGTCACTGCATGTTCTACAACACGGTCCTGCACATATTTCAGAATAAAAGCCTCGGGCTTTTATTTTGAAATGAAAGCAGGAACTGTTGATTTAAAAATAAATCTTTACTTTTTTTCATGTCCATGACATTTTCTACAGATACAGTATAGACATCGCAACTGTGGTAATGTTGCTGATATGATGTCATATAAAGTCAAAAGATCACCTTCACTGTCTGTTGTTGCTGTGAACCGCGCGGAGACCTTGAATCTCTAGAAGAGACGCAGTTGACACGCAGCCGAGCCGCGCATTTAGCAGATATTTCCTTCAGGAGTTGGTGGAGACCAAACACAGAGCTAAAAGGAGAGTGAATATTGGACTTATATTCCTCTGGTGGACACAAAACTGGATGTGTAACTTGGCAAATGTGTAAATGCTAACACATTTACCACTACAACTTTATAAGTTGATAATGTTGCGTTTACAGGAGGGCTGTCGCAATAACCATAATATTACAATACCGCGTTATTGACTAGCCAACCGTAGGGGATGGCAGGCAACCGCCACAACCGATATATATTCACTTTTTTTTTATTCTTTGCAATGGGGGTGCCACATATTTACACTATGCTGCAAACGCCAGCAGCGTGACGAGGCGCTGAGCGTCTATTCTTATTTTTTCTGGTCCCCGAGAGTTGAAAAATGTTCAACTTTGTGTAAAACGCACTGTCACTTTTGTTACCCAGATGTCCAATAGAGGAGGGGCGGCACAAATAGCACACAGACTGTTGCTGAACAACAACAACAATGGAGGAGAAATGAATCCATATAGACCGGCGGGTCAGTCCTTCCCTTCATCCAGAGCGAGTACTCTACCTTGTGCACACGTGTACTTCTGAGGATATTCCGTGTCATGGCAACCAAAACAATTTACCTAATAAAAGCAGAACAATAAAGCTTATTTATAAGGCACTAAAATCAGAATACATTTACAAAATAGAGGCAACAATATGGCATATCGTTCTGTTGAGCCAATCATTCCTTCACCGCGACAGCCCGACAAACACATCCAGAGCAAGGTGAGGCCGCTCTCACCTTGTATATAAATATCACACACACACACAATATGCACTTTAATCAGATTTATCCTCCTACCTACACACACACAAACACACACACACACACACACAGCATGTACAGTACATGATACACACTCTCTCTACAGGGTTGTGTGTGTTCAGTTTGTCTTCTCTCTCCTATCGACTGACTCTAATGAATGAATATCCTCTACAATACACTGTGTGTATGTCTGTGTGTGTGTGTGTGTGTGTGTGCGTGTGTGTGTGTGTGTGTGTGTGTGTGTATGTGTGTGTGTCCATGCCTATGTGAGTTTTTCCTTTGTAATTGTTTTGTGTGTTACCGTGTGTGTGTGTGTGTTGCAGTGTTCAGTACAGCAGAGTTATTGATTCAGTGTGTAGCTGCTCTGCATCGGTTCAGGTAATGAAGATGGCTGTGTGTGTGTGTGTGTGTGTGTGTGTGTGTTTTAGTGTGTAGTATTACCACTGATAACTCTCTGTTAGACCTTCTGAGAATATCCTCATTTATTGTGTTTTCCTCTTCTTCTCTCCCTCTTTCTTTATTTCTTCCTCTTTCTCTCATGACTTCTTCATTCTTCTTTTTTATTTTTCCTCTCTTCTTCCTTTCTCCCTCTTTCTCTTCATTTCTTCGTAACTAGTCTCTTTCTCTCTCTTTCTCTCTCCCATGCCCCCTTTCTCCTGCTCTTTCCATCTATTTTTCGATATTTCTACATTTCTCTCTTTTAAATCTGTAATTATCAGCTGATTTCAAAAGATCAAAAATTATGAGCGAAGAAATATTTATTCATGATTATATTTTTTTCTGCATTCATGAAGAAGAAACCGGAATATGTTTATGATTTTTTTACATAATAAATGACTAAAATAATGATTCCAATATCACAATTACAGTGTGATCGATCAACTAATCTCTTAATAGTTTCAGAAATAAATGCTAATAAAAATGTACTGATAGACTTTTCTAAACACAGGTACAACATGCTTCACAGCAAGAGAGAAACATTAAATACAAATATAACATATAATAATAATAATAATGTTTCAATAATAATAAAGCTGACTGGTAGAACTGAGCGTGTTAGTTGTTGCTCCATCCAGCTGGAGGTTCAGGTCCATGAATGAAGCGCTCCTCTGTGAGCTGAAGCTCTCTGACCTCCAGTCTGTTGATTCATTCTCTCTCTCTGTACTCCGACTGTGTGCTCCACCGGCTCAACTCAGTTCACCTCCTCCTCCTCCCCTCTTCTTTCTAATGTCCCCCTTTCCTTTATCTCCTCCTCCCTCATCTTCCTCCTCCTTCCCTCTTCCTCTCATCCTCTCTCTTCCTGTCATCTCACCTCCACCATTCCTTCTACATTGTAACTTCCTCTTCATCTCCATCTTCATCTCCTCTTCCCCTCATCTTCCTCTTCCTTTCCTCTTCCTCCGTTCTCTTCCTCATCTTCCTCTTCCCTAACTTTTTGTAACTTCCTCCTCCTCCCTCATCTTCCTTCTCATTTCCTCTTCCTCTCATCCTCCTCCACCATTCCTTCTTTGTAACTTCCTCCTCCCCTCATCTTCCGCTCCTTCTTTCTCTTCTTCTTATCCTCCTCGACCTTTCCTTCTTCGTCCTCCTTTTCCTCTTCTTCTTCTCTTTCTTCCTTTAATCTCCCTCCACCCTTTCTTCTTTATAAGTTCCTCTCCATCATCTCCTCCTCCCCTCATCTTCCTCATCCTTCCCTCTTTCTCTCTTCCTTTCTTTATCCTCCAACCTTCCCTCTTCCTAACCCAATTCTCCTCCTCTCCATCTTCTCCTCCTCCCCTCATCTTCCTCATCCTTCCCTCTTCCTCTCCTCCTCTTCCTCCTCCTCCTCCTCTTCCCCTCCTGACCTTTGCAGTAATTGACCCATCAGTTGCTCTTCTCCAGTTTAGTGTTGGAGGTTTTGACTTCCTGTCAGAGAGTCTCCACATCTGCTGCAGGACGCCACACAAACAACCACACAAACACCCGTGACCTTTGAGCATCCTGACACCCGGCCTGTGCGTGCGTGCGTGCGTGCGTGCAAGCGTGCATGTGCGGTGCGTCCGTGCGTTCGCTGGTGCGTGTGTGCGTGCGTGCGTTTATACGACTGACCTCTCACCGTTTCAGTGTGTGTGACTGAATGTTTGTCGAAGTGTTTGTGTGTGAATTTAGGGCTGTGTGTGTAGTTGCACGTACAGTATGTGTGCCCAATAGTGTGTGTGTCTGTCTGACAGTCTGTTGCGTCTGTTTGTGTGTGTGTATGTGTGTGTGTGTGACCCCCTCCGACACCTGGCTATTCATTATGCATGCAGAGAGCAGCAGACACCAAAATGCCACACTTCATGAGCCAGTCTACAATCAAGACAAACACACACACACACACACACACACACACACACACACACACGCGCGAGCAAACAAACTTTACACTAAAAAATACACACATGTACATATTAAGAACACACACGTATACCTGCAAACTGAGCACACACGTGTTGTATATGCACACACACACACACACTCACACACATTCATATCTGTGCTGCTTTACATTCTGTATAAATATCTTCTCTCGGTTATTAAAATATAAATTATGGCATTTTTTATAAGACCCACAAACCTATTTATGGCTCCGTACCGGAGCTCAGAAGGCACAAGGTGGGATTATTTAGCATGCTGTGTGTGTGTGTGTGTGTTCAGGGTCATTTAATGTAAAAATATTACTTGTGAGTCTCCTTTTAAGAACGGGTTTATGATTATTAATGTAAGTAAATGTTGAGGGTGCAGACGGGAGAATATAGATTTAGCTTTTTGGAGCCAAGGATCAGATAAAGTGTGTCTTAAATAATCTTAATGGTTGGCTGATACGTGTTGGTCACTCAGAGCAGAAAGCAGTAAGAAACAAGTAAAAAGGTACTTGCACAATAATGACGTCTGTTAGATGACACTCCTCCCCTCATCTTCCTCCTTCTTTCCTCTTCCTCTCCTCTTTTCTCTTCCTCTCATTTTCCTCCCTTACTTTTTTGTAACTTTGTCCTCTTCACATCTTCTCCTCCTCCTCCTCCTCTCATCTTCCTCCTTCTTTCCTCTTCCTCTCCTCTTTTCTCTTCCTCTCATTTTCCTCCCTTACTTTTTTGTAACTTTGTCCTCTTCACATCTTCTCCTCCTCCTCCTCCTCCTCTCATCTTCCTCCTTCTTTCCTCTTCCTCTCCTCTTTTCTCTTCCTCTCATTTTCCTCCCTTACTTTTTTGTAACTTTGTCCTCTTCACATCTTCTCCTCTTCCTCCTCCTCTCATCTTCCTCCTTCTTTCCTCTTCCTCTCTCTTCCTCTCATCTTCCTCCACCGTTTCTTCTTCATGACTTCCTCCTCCTCTCCATCTTCTTCCTCCTTTCTTCTTCCTCTCCTTCTCTCTCTTGTCATCCTCCTCCACCCTTTTTTATTTGTAATGTCCTCCTCCTCTCCATCTTCTCCTCCTCCTTTCCTCTTCTCCTTTCTCTTTCTCTCATCCTCCTCCAAACTTCCCTCTTCCAACCCTCTCCTCCTCTCCATCTTCTCCTCCTCTCCCCTTCATCTTCCTCCTCCTTCCCTCTTCCTCTTCAGCAAAATGACAGCCAACTTCGGAGCGTTATTTAGCCTCCTTCATGACAAGCTAGTCTGACATGGTTGGTACCGATGGATTCATCAGGTTTTATAGTTTCATAAGATACCAGTATCTTCGCTCTAGCTTTAAAATCTGAGCCGCTGCAACCTAAAAATCACAAGTTGCATCAATGCGTTAAAGAAATATTCTGCTCCTACTCTCCCTCTGCTACTATGGGATGGAGAGGGGGGATGGCAGCTTAACAAAGGGGCTCGTGTTTTGGTCATTTTGCTTAAAAATCATCCCCCCTCATGTTGTGAAACATCGTCTACATTTTACAACGATGCTAGTTGACTCCTCTTGTTCTAGAAAGTGTGTTTTATGTGTGTGTGTGTGTGTTCCCATCCACTTAGCATTACATACAGCCAGACTGCCGCTTTATACAAAATCAACCTCCTGCTTAGCGAGACTGCAAGCGCTGAGAGAGAGAGAGAGAGAGAGAGAGAGAGAGAGCATCAGAGGAGAGAGACGGTGTAGAGAAATGAGAGGGATAAAGACGAGACGGGGGAGAAAGAGAGAAAAATAAACGAGACAGTCAATTAGAGAGACAGAGGCTATCAGAGAGGCTGAGAGAGAGAGAGATAGAGAGAGAGAGAGAGAGAGCGAGCAGCGGGAGTCTCGTCTCGTTATGATCCATCTCGTCTCTTTGTACCAGCTGACGTTTTTATGATGCGGCCTGCTGGCTGGGCTAATGGCTTCCTCCATTATACTGAGGGAACACAGTGACCCCGACACCCGGATAAACACAGCAGAACCCCTCCCACTTCACATCCACCACAACCCAGCCTGCAGCCGGGCTGGATTCACAGAGGAGAGGAGGTGATGAGAGGAGGCTATGCAAGGACAGATAACAGATACACATTTTGATAAGGATCTAAAAAGAATTGTGAATATTTCTTATAGTTTTATTTGACAATTAAGTTCCCAAAACCAGAAAACAATGAGTTGATGTTTCGGTGTCATAAAGCAACGTACTTCAACGCGAATTTGTAAATAAAAAAAGTGAAGTTTATTAGTTGCAAAGGCCTCTTTTAGAAATAGAAAACAGGAGAAACAGTGTACATTCTTTTAGAAAATGTATCTAAAGAGCTCTTATCAGTATGTTTATGAGCTGTGTTTTTAATGAGACAAGGGAAAGGGAAATGTCAAGTATGGAAACAAGAAACTTTAAAAGTAACTTTATTATACTATTAACATTATGAGCATGTACCAAATCAGACATTAGCTATGGAAACATTTTGATAAGAATCTAATCCAAAAAAATTAGTTATCGGTGCTCATTTGTTGACAAAATATGTAAACTGCTTCATATCTGTGTTGCAATTCCCTGTTGCTCATTGATGCCGATACAGAAATGCAATATTTAATCAGTTGACTCACAAGACAGTTTCACCTCAAGCCTTATTTATTGTACTACACAAACTTTCTCCTGAACACTCTGATGACTAACGGTCTGTTCAAATGCTGCGTTTTTTTTGTGTCCTCAAATCCATTGTTGGAGATGTAGATGCGCGTAAGGCGCGCTCGAATGCGGGAAAGACACCGTCGCGACGTACAAGCGTTCCCAAGGCCCGACCGCTGCGCCCCAGGATCAAAATATTTCAACTTTTTCAAAAATGAATCTGAAAATTTTAAATACAACTTTAGTAAATGTATTTAATTATGTAGTGCGATACAAATACACAAATGTCCGTAATTTTCAATGTATAATTGAAATAAAGGAGATTTGAGACAGTCGGTTTCGTCTCAAAGGTTAAGATGTGTTAAGATTTGTTTTTAGACTCTCGTACTCGAGAGATACAATAAATGGTCGTATAACCGCCTTAAATCAAGCCCTTAACCCATCAGTGTGTCGATCATTATGGGGGCTTTTTGTTCTATATTGTCAGTGTTGTGTTGATTGGACAAGCATTGCTTAAGCACTTCAGAATCATAAATGTTTCAACCTGAAAGCACTATAAAGTGTTTGTATCATAAAGCTTCAAAATAGCATTGGAACAGGCAAAAAGTGCACATATTGTCCACGTCATGGCCTACACTATATACGCTCTATACATGTTTCTCTACAAATCAACGGTTTTTAACTTCCAAACATAAAGTTGTACTTGAGAGGTTTTCAGCTGCCACAGTAGAGCTTTAAGAGGCGTGTTGATCCAGATTTGCGTTGACGGACCGTGAGGCCTCTCCAGCTACCAGCCTGATGTTTCCGTCTGTAAGCGAACCCCCCCACCCCCCCGATCTCCCTCCAGCTGTTAAATTCAGGTTAGTCGTCATTTAACAGCAGGACGGTCCTCCCTCTGATGTCTGATAACAACAACTGAAGCCCAGTGGGACTGAATGGAAGCATATTATTTACATCGTGTACACACTGAAAGATAATTGTTATCTCCTTCCCAAAGACCCCCCATCCAGTTATATCCATCCAGTAGTAATCGCTGCTTCCTTTTTACTCACATCTGAAACGTAGAAAAGAGACAAGCAGCTGCTGCTGCTTCACATAATAAACCTGTCAGACGTCGCCTCGGCTCGCGCTCGCTGCTGAAACCTGCGGCGTTGCTGTCGGGGACCCCCGGCTAAGCTCCGGCTCGGCTCTGCGGCGGAGACGCCGTCGCCGCTGTCGCCACCGCTCCGTCCGCCGGCTAAAACGGCTTGCCGTGCATGCTCGCACTTAATAAACGGGGAGTAATTTGGCCAGCTGCGAGTGTGAGATGTTTTGATTCCCCGGTCGCAGTGTAAAGAAAAATGGAATGACAGAGGGAGAGGGAAACAGCAGTAATTATAAAACTAATTACCAAATGCTGATGATGCCCATAGGCTTTGCATAACTAAATTTAGACGAGGAAATTGCTTTCGGCTGCCGACGTAGCTGGCGGGCGTTTTTTTTCTGTTTTTTTTCTTGCATGCTGTCACACACTCGCACACCAAAGAGGAAAAAATAATCACCATGGAAACAATTACTCCAACACCTCTATCTTTTTTTTTTTATTTTGTTGGCAAACACAAAACAGCTCCGGGAAGTGTTGTTGTCCAACAATGTGCTGTAATGACGGCAAAATACAGTCGCTTGTTTTCTGTTTACCCCCTGAAAGACGCCACAATTAAGTAGAACACGGGGACGCTCACAGAGAGGCGTTCACTTATTGAATCAGCCTCTGTTTCTCTCCGCGGGTTTGCATATGAAACGACATGTTTTTGTCTCGCTGAGTGTCTGCGTAGATTTGTACACAGCTGAGTTCTGATGCTCCGCAGTGATCTCAGAGAAGATGTCGGCTCTAGTTTCAGTTACACTTTGATCAATCCAGGTGTTTTTAAAGAGGTCTGGATGTCTTTGAGGGGTTGCATGGGTTTACAGAGGGTTTTAAGGATGTTTTTTCAAGGGTTGTTTACAAGGATTTTAGGCGTCTTTTAGACAGGTGGAGGTGTCATTTACAGGGTTTTGGAGTCAGCAAGATGTTGCGTTTCAGGCATCTTTGGCTGGACTGCAGAGGGCCAGCCCTACAAATCAAGAGTCTTTCACTGAGTGATGAAATTATATGATTGGTCAGTTGAGTGTTGGAGTTTCCTCATTGGCCGTTGCTCTATCAAACTGAAAAGGCGATGCAAATGAGTCCGTCCTTCGCGACACGTCCGGCTCACGAAACGTGGACCAAGCTGTGAAACCAGGCGATCTAGTTCTAAAATGAAACCAGACTCAGCAGTGGCATCATCGCCTATTTTCTCTCTTAAACTGTTTTCAAAAGTAGATTTTGGTGGATTGTTTGAATAACAGAAAGTTTACGAGCAGGCCGCCATGTTGTTTCCTGTTTGAAACAGAGAACCAGGGACCAATCAGGTGCATTCAACGATAGGGTACCCGCACCGCATTTTTGCATCGATCTGATCTCGGACGAGCCCCCCATTTGTTGTGCCCCACCCTTGGGCCGCCCTATTGGGGCGAATAACACTCCAACACTGACCCAAACCAACCACAAAAGACACAAAAATAGGCAATATAAAGTCATAAACTGAGAGGCAGCAGAACCAGAAGTCCCCCCACCAGAAGCCTCTCCCTTCTGCTGCTGGCACAGGAGCTTTTAAGCACTTCCATCCCAACCTCGTTGAGCAGTGCAGCACACCTGGGCAGAGCTACTGGAGAGGGAAAAGGGACAGCAGCACAGAAAACACATACAGCCGTAACAATCGCACTGGTGAGAGACGGCTTTTAGAGTCTTGAATTACTAATTAAAGATGAACAATAAAACCATCCTGGTCATGTGATCATTGACAGACACTTCTCTTTTTGGTATGTTTGTTTTGTTAATGTGACCTTGTTTCCCATCAGTCTCGTCATCTTCTGTTTCCAGGAACTCCCTCAGTCGTCGGTATCACTTTGTATTAATCATAGCGAGACTCTCGTGAAGGACGTTCACCCATTAGAGCTGATGTCCTTACTAACCCAGTTATACTTCTAATGTCCTTTTCTAATCTGTTTATCCGGCTTTCCCTCCGTACCAGACAAATGGGACATTATTGGCTTATGTAGTGTACACGGCGAGGCCCTCAGCAGTCAATCATCCACTCTAATATTCAGAAATGCTCTGACACCGAATTAAAACCGACATGAAAAGCACGTGTTGAACAAAGTAAAGTATTTCCAATCAGGTGTAATTGGCTTGTCGGAGCCAGCGGTGATATATGTTGGTAATTAGTTAAGCGGCCCTGAGTTTGTCTCAAAGGGTGGTTTTTTTTCTTTATTTTTTAATTATTTTTCCCCCCCTCCTCCTCCTACAGCTGATCGTGAATCAAAATGTCAGAATAAACTGGGGAATAAGGAGCTTTTTTTAAAGAGCTGCTACACCGATTGCCAATACACATGATTGGACAGGACGGGAGCAGAGGGAGTAGGCAGGGATGTGGAGTTTTACCCATCAAATGCTCTCGGTATCTGGAGTATACCCACCAATAAATACAGAAATATAGTTACCATGGAAACTGTGTATGTGCTGATAGTGGGAGAGGGTCACAACGTACACACTACCTGGTAAAAACCTCTATAAAGGAACTAACTAAAGTCTTTATTCCACATGTGAAGCACATCATTTAATGTAAAATCTAAATGTGTGGACAGACTTTGGGGTAATGGATTGTCCAGAATTACTGTGCTAGAGGAAAATTAAGGAAATGAACAATCAATCTGCAATGTTTCATTAGTTTAGGAGACGTCCGCTGTTGCAAAAACAAATCTCTCCCGGCTGGATTAATTGTCCCGGCCAAAAGGATTGATTCTAATTAGGATTGTAGTGTGTTTTAACATGATGAATTTTCTCTGAGTCCAAACAAGATCCAACAAGGATGTGAAACGTTTCTGAGGGTGGAATTAGAAGGTGAACGCCACGATCACAGCTCCCTAATGGAGATTACTGGTTGAATTACTTCTTGGTTCCATTTGAAGCAAACTTCATGTGGATAAACAGTCTGGTTTCATGTTGTGGACACATTTATTCACTGTGTTTGTAGGCATGATAATTCATGATTGGTGTCTGATGTTTTGTGACTTCGTAAAGGGATACTTCTCCTGGAGCATCACTTGAGACATATGTTATGATAATACAGTTAGGGATGCACCGATACCACTTTGTTTCAGACCGAGTACGAGTGCAAGTACTTACGTTTGGGTACTCGCAGATACGAGTACCGATACGAGTACTTCTCTGTGCCATTAAACCCTCGTTAACAGCCAGCTGGAGGGTGTGAGCGACACACAACAGGCTGAGGAGTCCCGCATACTAGGCGGTGCGCCGCGACCGGCTCTTGGTTGGCTTGGAAAGGCTCGGGGCGAAGGTGGCTCGCGGCCGCAGCTTTACAGCGCTCCCCGCCCGGACCTCACCGCACCGTGACGGGGCTCCCTGCTCCCGGTGCGACTGTCAACCATTTATGTCCATCGCTTACTTTCTGCTCCTCTGGGAAGCAGCCGAACCAAAAGTTGAATAAATAAATAAGTAAATAGTTATGATAGTATGCATATTTATAATATTTGTATTGTTCCAAAACAGGAAATTTCAGTAGAGACATTAAAGTTATGACAAAAGATTAGAAATAATGTTGTTTTGCTTTTGTACGTCTCTTTGTAGGCGGACGTTTTACTTGCATCCGGTAGTCGCTTTCAGTCCAAAATGGCGGAAACGTAGCTCTGCTGGGTGCTGATGTTGCTACGGAACGAACTATTGACTTTTTACTTCTTATTAATATATGTTTGGAGCTTTTATGTTGAAATATAAAATGCTCCACATAGACAGTATACCATTATTATAGTTATATATACAGTAAAGTGTAGAAGGATGTGTAACGTCATGTTGGAAGATACTCGCTCCAATCAAAGCTCCTGATAGCAGTGAATCTGCTACAGTCCAGCTCCACACTGTTATTACCTTGTTTACTGCCTCACACACACACACACACACACACACACACACACACACACACACACACACACACACTGAAAAGATAAACACACTCTCTCTCAGAGCCGTGATGTGCGGTTATATAATGTGAACACACACACAGACAGACGGCTGCTGTCTCTGATGGAAACCAATGGATTGAATGGATTTCTACAGTTTAAGATGTAACAGGAGAGTTGGAGGACACAAGGAGAGAGAGAGAGAGAGAGAGAGAGATGAATGAATCAGAAAGAGAGAGAGATAATTAGATAAAGTGTAGATGGGGAGAGAGAGAGAGAGAGAGAGAGAGAGAGAGGGCGGTGGAGCTTGTGTTTGCCGGGCCGTGAAGCGTTCAGCTGTACCGCCATTTGAACGCTCCGTTAGCGGCCGAGCCGTTTCTTAATAACACTCATAACTGCTCTGTGAGACGGCCCTCCTTCGTCCCTCCATCCCTCCATCTCTACTTCCATCTCATCCTCATCCCTCATCTCTCTCTCCATCTTCACGCTTTCATTCCTCTATCGTTCATCTCATCTGTCTCATGTTCAGACCAGCATTAACACTGCATGGCTCTCGGCTTTATTTCAGTTTAGACGTCTTAAATAGGATCCAACGCATCTTTCAAAAACAGAGAGGTTTGGGGAGGATAAAGAAAGGAGTTAGTTTCAGTGTGGTTAGATCTTCTTGCCCTCTTTTTAGTATTCCCTGTGTTTTCTGTGATCATCTTGTGGACTCAAACCTGGAAGCAGTTTGACTAAAATGCTTATACTTCATCTAGACTCAACTGGACTAAAATGTTCACAACATTTCTGTCAACTAACTTATTGATGATTAAGACGAGGCGTGTCCTCGACTCAGAATTTACAGTCGAATCTAAATGATCAAGTCTTCCCTGTTTTCTTTTTCTTTTTGCTGAGTGATCCTCCTCTGTTTAAGCTTTATTCATCAATCAAAATATAGTAAAACCAACAAAATGATTGGACGAGATACAAGTGACTATGGCTTAACTGTTTCAGAACCATGGACAGTGCTGTTAGAAACAACTGACAAATATGTGGAATAAGTGCGTAATTTTAAAACCTACGATCACAAACAGCAGTGACACGACGCTGTTTCAAATAAATCTAGTAGATGGATTCTGAAATGTGATTGGGTGGAGGGACTGGGAGGGAATCGGAGGAATCAAAACTCCGGGAGAACAGCGGGGAGAGGGGGGGGGAGTCGAAGGCGTTTATGGGATGCATATTTTATCATTTTTAATCACATCATTTATATCATAATATATCATTAATATCATTTAGATTATCAGTGCGTTTTTTTTTTTGCCAGATTCACTCGCGGCACACGGAAAAAATGTTACTAGACGCCGAAAATATCGCTGAGGATCGCGAGCGGGTGAACTGCCCAATTGGTGGCGAAAATGGTGGTGCATCGTGGCGTTTCCGCGTCCAGTGTGAACCCGGCATTAAGCCTCCTTGTTTTTCGTGTTTGGAAATAATAGTTTCGGTCCTAATTCCATTTTCCCCCATTTTAGCAGTTTTAATTCTACAATTTTAACTCATAATCATCGACTTCACCTCTGTGATCATTTTCCAAAGTTGTAAAATCGTCTTTCTTATGAACCTCTGTGGACGGTCCTCAAGCACCAAATGTGGATGAATCCGCCGCTGAAAATAGTCCCCAACTATAGTCCTCCTGTTCGTCTGATAGAAACTACAGTGAGCAGCTGTTTTAGGAAATTACTGATGTAACTATATATTTGTGTTTTTAAATATTTACGTCCTCATAAGGAACCAATGAGCTCGGAGCTGAGAGACACAGAAACAGGAAGTTAGACAGTGTTGAGAGACGAGTCTTCACTTGTGATTTGTTGACAATAAGAACAGCGTTATCCTTCTTCACAGTCTTCACCCTCTGAATCAGTTCCTCTCTCTCTCTCTCTTTACGCTGTGCCAACCAGTGCCGGTTAGCTCCGTCTCTGATTAGCATGTCTATGGGTTTTCCCAGCCACAGCTAGCGCCAACTGATTAGCATGAACACACACACTTACTGTATCTGAAATTACTGCCGTGCTGCTTCTGGAAATATATAAACACTCTCTCTCTCTCTCTCTCTCTCTCTCTAAAGCTTTATTCTTTCCTACCTCCTTTCCTTCCTCCTTGTTCCCTTTGTCCCTCCGTCCTTCATTTCCTCCCTTCAACTCTTTTAATTTGTCCCCAACTCTTCATCCATCCATCCTTTCTGTCTTTTCACTTTCTTTTACCTCAGTTTTTTCTCCCTTCCACTTCCTATTTCCTACACTTTTTCTTGCCTCCTCAATATCATCCTCTTTCCTTTTTTATTTCCTTCCTCCCTATGTCCTTCCCTAACTCCCTTACACCCTTCTGTCCTTCCTCCATGTCCTCCTTTTCTAACCACAGACTAATTGCAGCTGTTGTTTTCTTACTTCTGTTGTGTATTAAACACAGTAAAGATGAATCATGTTTTGCTTTGAGGCTAAAAGACGGAGACGGTTCATTTTGAAGCCATCTGTCCCTCAGGATGCTGATTAATTTGTCGCCTGTCACTCAAACCGTTTGATCTGCACTCTCTCACTAATTGATTTTTTAATATTTTTTAAGGAGGGAGAAGAAGAAAAAAAACAAACAGGAGCTGTAATAGACTTTGATGAGGTTGTTGATCAGAAGACGGAGCAGTGTGTTTAGTCTCCGCTGAATCAAAGAAAACGGGTAAATACGGCAGATCTGCTTCTCTGATATCTGATAGAAAACTCAATCTGACGACTTTTATTCTCCCAATTATTGAACATATTCAGTCTATCCCCTCCAGACTTTTATTCTCTCAGGGTCAAGAAGCTTGTGAAAGATTTAGATCAGAGCATCTTAAAGATATTTTACTGGCTCTGAACTACACAAAAACATCTGGATAACAAGCAGGAATTTTGGGAATAGTGTCGGACTTTGTTGTGGCAATGTTCCCACATCTCAGCAATTTCTGTGGTGGGGTCAATATTTTCATAACACATAATGGACAGATTGTTTGCATTCATGTTTACACTGAGTTACGGCAGATTTTTATTGTGAACCAGATCTGGACCGTCAAAGTTAACGTGATAATAATAATGTGTTAACGCAAATACATTTTGATGCCACTAATTTCTTTAACGCATTAACACAACTTGTGATTTTTAGGTTGTAGCGGCTCAGTTTTGAAGCTAGAGTGAAGATACTGGTATCATATGAAACTATAAAACCTGATGAATCCATCGGTACCAACCATGTCATACTAGCTTGCACGAAGGAGGTTAAATAACGCTCCAAACTTACGCTAAATTTTGACGAGGAAAAAACTGTCATGGCCATTTTCAAAGAGGTCCCTTGACCTCTGACCTCCAGATATGTGAATGAAAACTCTGAGATGAACGGAGTGAAAACTGTATCTTATTAGATAAAACAGATGTTGACAAACTACATAATTTACAGTTGAAAAAAGGTAATAAATCACAATATATTGTAATATATATTATCGTAATACTCAGCATAATGTTTAAAATCGCAGTAAGGTCAGATCGTGACTGCAGTATGGTGATAATATCATATCAAATAATAATGTTTTTTGTTTCTGTGTTATGGATGTATAGCCTCAAACTACATAAAAGCAAGTGTATAAGTAATTTGCATACCTTAAACTACTTAATAAACTGTTAGAAGTAGAGACGTTAAAGCTGCGGTGATATTCAATCATTAACAGTGGGCTGTAGGATGTTCCCCGGTTCGGTATCGATGCTTCGTAATTCTTTTCTGTTTCTCTGATAGGAAGCGGTACACAGATCAGATGGTGTTGTGTTGAAAAATGGTTTTGTGGGTTATTTACTTATTTAGGTTTTATCTCAGTGTGATGCAGGCGGCAGATAGCAGCTCCATTTACACTCTGTTCTCTACTGAGCTGCTGTGTTTTCTACTGCAACTCTACCTGAACTACTGCAGTCTGCTCTCTCCTGAGCAGCTTCTACCTCTTTACCTGTCTCTCTGTTCACCTGTCTGTCTGTGCGTCTCTTTGTTTCATCCTGGTTCTAAGAATCTTTTTCTCTATTTTCTCTTCTATTTCCACTCTTTCTCTCTGCGTTTCTGTGATTTCATGGCAGCAGTATGAGTGTGTGTGTGTGTGTGCTCTCATGCTGTCGAGCTGCAGTGCTAATCGATTAACGCCAACATGTCTGAACCAGCATCACATTAGTCAACGTCACACACCGCCACCTGCACTAAAGTCTGTGTGTGTGTGTGTGTGTGTGTGTGTGTGTGTGTGTGTGTGTGTGTGTGTGTGTGTGTGTGTGCCGTGTAGTTAAGCGTGAGGGCCTGCAGGTGATTACATTCCTTTAGGATATGAAAGAGGGAGAGGATGAGAGAGAGAGAGAGAGAGAGAGAGAGAGAGGGGAAAGAAGTGTAAAGAACGAGGAAGGAAATTCCAGAAAGAGAGAGAAGAGGAAGAAAAAATTAACAAAAATACACTTATTTCTGGAAATTTCATCCGGCTGGTGGCACGAGAGGAAAAGTCGAGGGGTCATGGAAATCTTTTAGTATTCATCCTCTGGGGAACATGAATATCTACCACAAATTCCACATCAATATCTCCTGTAGTTACTGAGATATTTCTCTCTGCATCAAAGATAGACTTGTTAGACTGCCATCGGTGCAAAACATGCTAAATAATACCCTCAATTGCTGCTATATATAACCACAATGCACTGTGTGTCTGTGTGTGTGCGCTGATGCAACAGACTGTCCCCCACTAGGGAGCGTCATTAAAGAGACACAGAGCAGGTTGTGATTAAACTGTGAGTGTGAGGCAGCGTCATTAACAACACTGTACTGGTAGCAGAGCGCCATTAATGAACGCCACGTTTCAGGAAGCTACAGTCTGATCTACTCTTTCACATACAGTAGGACTCCTTCTGGCCACCAGACTTCATTTAAGAAATAACAGAAGTAAGAAGTCAACGGTGCATCAGATCAACTCACTTACTCCACGTCTCCAAGTCCTTTTAGCTCCACAAATTGTTATTTTTCACGCATTTTCCAACAAATGTCCAGCAACATCCACCTCCAGCATTTAGGCAACAAAACCACTTAGTTTGGGTTAAAGTAACTATTTAATTACGGAAGTTACGTGACAAATAAATCAGTGTTGACTTCTGGCCTCACACGGGGCACCAACGTGGATTCCTGGTGAAAGTCTGGTGTTTTCTGACCCACCCAATCCACCCCGACATCCTCCCTACGCAGACTTTGTCGCTCTTTTAACACCCGCGTCCTGGTTCACGATTACGTGCATTAAATATTGATTATTTTGTGTTACAGTACATACAAATTTAGTGTCATCGCTACGAACACTGTACAAGAACATAACCACATAAAACAGAGACAGACGATTTAATATAATGTAAACTCTGCAACTTATTTTCAAAATAAACAATATCTGTTTCAATCCATCTCTGTGTTGTGTGTGTGTGTGTGTGTGTGTGTGTGTGTGTGTGTGTGTGTGTGTGTGTGTGTGTGTGTGTGTGTGTGTGTGTGTGTGTGTGTGTGTGTGTGTGTGTGTGTGTGTGTGTGTGTGTGTGTGTGTGTGTGTGTGTTAAGCTATCTGGTACAGTAGAACTATGATGTATGGTTCTCATCCTCACACTGAGACACCGCACTGATAGGAAACACACACACGGTTCAGAGCTGATGTAGAGGGTTGATAACTCGGCAATAAACTCTCACACACACACATACACACAGAAACAAAGTACAATCAGTGTGTGTGTGTGTGTGTGTGTGTGTGTGTGTTGGTGGGTAGAGAACAAAAAGGGAAGTTAAACTTCAAACAGGAGCCTTGATGTTGATATCATTTAATAACATCAGGTCCTACACACACACATACACATGCACACACACACACACACGCACAAAGTACTCATTAGTCAGTTTTTTATGAGTGTGTGTGTGAGGAAAGGAATCGACGCACACACACAGAAAATTGAGAGAGGAAGTGTAGAGGATCTTTGTAAAGACAGCATCATGACCAGTCTCTTCTCTGAAATGCAGCTTTATTATGAGCATGTGTGTCTTCATCACAGTCTTCCTCCCAACTCGTCAAATACCAACGCCTGGTTGGTCAGTGGTCCTACGCTTCAAACTATGGCGCTCTAGGTTCCCATCTGGGGTCAGTTTTGGACGTCTTAGGGATGGCCTGTCAGTTTCAAATCATTACATGCATACAGTGTATTTGCAAAATAAACTTCCGTGTTCATAAGAAACATACAGTTTCCGCTCGTTACATGCAGAACTTCCACTGCATGAAAAAACATAATTTCGGTCCTGTGAACGCCCAAAAACTTGACTAACTCCCGGCAGTTTACAGCCTGTGAACTCTGCGTTCGCCTGTGCCATAAATCGTCGGGAACGTACCATTGGCGGGGAGGGGTGGAGGGCGGTGGACGGTGCTGGAGGACGGTGTGTCAGTTTCCACTCGTTACATGCATAGTGTCTTTTCAAAATAAACTTCCAACATAGGTTAACTCAGTTTTTAGGTTTACTTGGTTAGGTTTAGGAAAAGATCATGGTTTGGGTTAAAATAAGGAAGTAGTCTCCTGGTTAAAGTCCTGTGTTTATTTGACACTCCAACCGCTCCTCTCACCCGCCCTAAATGGACTTTCTCTCTCTTTATACTACGTCAGTTGCTCTGAGCGTCTAATAATAACGTGGATGGGTTTACATTGGAGTAAGTTGGAAGTCCGGGTGCGTTTCATACAGATGCTAAAGGGTGCTTTGGTGCGTTGATATCAGACACCGAGGTGCACTGAGTAAGCATCGGTATTTGACGAGTTGGGAGTGGTGTTGTCACGATACCAAAACACCGTCAATCTTAAAGTATCGGTACTAATAAAACAGGGTATCGTATTGTTTTTAACGACAGGGTATCGCAATACCTTTCTAGTATTAGCATACCGTGCAACACTAGTTGGCTGGTTTTAATGGTGCACATTTCCGAACCGAACCAGATGACACCAGGCCTGAAACTTTTGGTTTCTCGTTCTAAGGCAGTGGACCACTTTGCTCAGTTGGTAATTCAAACAACGCTTTTAGTTTCTAGTAAGAGTCATGCACCAAAACCACTGGATCCTCCACTTCCTAGGATAAAATATGTGGAACTTTGCAACCATGTTGGCTGCAGGGATTTGCTTCTGTTAAGACACAAGAGTATCATCGAGGTCCAACACTGATGTTGGTGATCAAGTCTGGATCCCAGTCACCAGTCCACTTCATCCCAGAGGTGTTGGGTGGAGTTGAGGTCAGAGCTCAAGGAGCTGGCTTTGTTCACAGGTTATCTAAAACACACAGTGTATGTCGACCTTCATTGTAACCTCCAAAACACAGTTTTCAGCTCCTCGGATGATGAACAAAGTTACAAAATAAATTCCATTTAGTAAAAATCAACACATTCCTTGATATTTGATATTTCTGAGAGCATCCTACTGCTGTCTAGAATACGTTACAGGTGCTTAGCTTGTTTTATAATCAGCTAGCTGTGATCGTTTGCTTGCCAGCAGTGCCGGCGTAACAAAGCTAACGGGAGAGAGGAAAAAAAGAAAACAAGGCCTCTCCAGGAATCTGGCAGCAGATTGTAGAAAAGCTGGAATCAAAGGCGGCGGAAACGGGAGTTCATGTGTGATGTTGTTTGGATCACAAGACGCTTCGCTTCAAGCGGCAACACCTTCATCTTCATGTCTCAGAGCCAAAAACACACAGAGAGAGGAGGGAGAGGAGGCAGAGAATAGTCCATAATCAGGGATTCACCATGAAAACATTTCTCTCTCTGTCGTCCTCCTTATCTCCATCATCTACTCAACGACGAGCGTCATTTTGTCCTCCCCTCCCTCCCTCCCTCTGTCTCTCTCTCTCTCTCTCAGCATTCGTTTCTCCACGATGGAGCGATAATATCCATCTTATTACGCTCTGTGCGGCGCTGTCGAGGCTGGAGTGGGGAGGTTAAACGTCCACTCAGTGTTCGGGCTGAAGAGTCGAGCACTCTCCGCTGATAGAAACAGTCCCTCTCTGCTCGTCCTGTCCCAGAAAAACACACTCGACACAGGTAGTTCAGGGTTAGAGGACGTAAAACAATAGGATAAACTCAGCTGTTCTCTGGATTCAGTCCACGTCTGTTCACACGAGTCTGCTAATACCTGCCAGGGAAGGTAGAGTGTCCTATTCAGGCTTCTTGGCGAGTTGTTGTGGTGTTTTTTGAGGAACCAGAGGGTTGTTCTTTGACATTTAGTTGTATGTTAAATGCAGCTCCTGCTCTTTAATTTAAAGGCCTACATTTACTTAACACCTGTTGAACCATCTGATGGTTTTTGTTTTACAGGTTTTCCTCTCAGCTTCTTTAAACCCCCCCTCCGGACAGTTTTACTTCCTGTTTTTTGGTTATCGGTTATACGTCTCCTGTGAAGGACAATTTGCAGAGGTACCTATCGATGTAGTTGGATCGTAGGAATATAAATCGAAACATTGATGTAGTAGATGAATCCTTGCACCCCTAACGGCAACCAGATTGCATCGTTTTTCAACCCAGTTTAGATTAATTGACTGTTTGTCAGACCACAAATGAGACCAGAATTATCTCTTGCGCTCTACTTCACCGTCTCCTCCTGGCGAGGCGGCCGCCTAGCTGCTGCTGCTGCACCGAAGAGCCGCACCGCCGCACGCCGACCACAGCGCACAGGTCCACCGTTTGAAACACAGTTTTGTGACGTTTTGGAGGTGCACCGTCCACCAGCACCAACACCGACACCGGGCCTTTACAAACACACATCCATCGTCCCCGCCCTCCACAACCTTACGGACTTTTACGCCGTCTATACTCCAGTGCCTGACTTTCCACTTCTGCTCCTGTCGTAATTTCTACGGCCACTAGAGGTCGCTGTCGTCCTCTTTTATACTTTCTTTCGGTGATCTATCGTGTGAATTGATGAAAAAACCTACTAGTGTGTGCAGTAGGCTCATATTAACCCACATCTATGGGGCTTATAGTGCCTATTTAACAGCCTTTATTCAAGAGATTTGTCATCCATATTTGAAAGCCCAGTAGAGAGGTGATAAGATATTCAGGGAGTGAGAGTGATGACATCAGCTGTGAGGTAGAAACCACACCGATGACGTAAAAGAGGAAAAACATCTTCATTGGTTCTTTAATTCATTCGTTCATTTGTTGGCTGACTTCTGTCAGATTGTGGTTTCGACCGACCTTCTCCGTGTTTTCCTTCTTCACCGGGAAACAAGCCAACTCCAAAATTACTGTCTGGCACTCCTCTCTCCCTCTCGCTCTCTCTCCTTCCCTCCTTTCCTCCAGCATTTCCTTCTCTCCTTTGTCCTCCATGTCGTCTTCATCTAGAATCATATTTTATTTATTGTCTCTCCTCCATTTGTCCTTACATCCATCCTCTCCTCCTTCCCTCTGTACCTCCCTCCATCTTTCTCTGTTTGGATCCAGTTCCTGTTTCCATCTTCATGTCCCTTCTGTCCTCTCTTCCTCCCGTCATTTACCCCTCCTTCCCATCTCTCCTTCTCACTGTCCTTCCTTCCTTTACTGTCCTTTATCCGCCCATCATTTCATTCCTCCCTATCTTCCTTCTTTTCTTTTCCTCTCCTCGTTTCCTCCTTTACTTCTGTCCTTCTATTTACTTCCTTCCCTCCTTTCCTGTCTTCCTGTCCCTCCTCCAATTTGTCCTTACATCCATCCTTCCCTCCTTCACTCTGTACTTTTCTCTCCATCTTTCTCTGTTTGGATCCAGTTCTCCTCTTTTCTTCTTTCTTTCCCTCCACCTTTCCATCCTTACTATCCTGTTTCCTTCCATCTTCATCTCCTTTCTGTCCTCTCTTCCATCCCTCCTTCCCATCTCACCTTTTTACCATCTTTCCTTCCTTTACTCTCTTCCTCTCTCTCCTTTTATCCATCTTTCCATCCATCCCCTCCACTCTTTTCTTGTCTTCCTTCTTTTCATCTCATTGTATCCTCATTTCCTTCTGTCCTTTTTACTTCGTTCCTTCCTTTCCTGTCTTCATGTCCCTCCTTCAATTCGTCCTCATATCTGTACTTCTCTCCTTCGGTCTGTACTTTTTCCTCCATCTTTCTCTCATTTGATCCCTCCTTCCCTCTCTCCTTCTCCTTCTCTTCCATCTAGTTCCTGTCTTCCCCCCTTTATCTCCCCCTTCTCCTCCCTTTAGTCATGTATTTCCTTCTGTCCTTCCTTTTATTTCCTCCTTCGTCTCTCCTATCCATCTTTCAACCCTAGAGGTAATTTCATTCTTCTTCTCTTTTTGTTTTCTTCATTCCTGTCTTCCCTCATTTCCTCTCCTCTCCTCCCTAATTTCCTTTTCTCATTCACCTCCTTTTGTCTTTCTATTTACTTCCTTCCTCTTTTCTTCTCTTCTCTTCACCCTCGATGTATCCATCCTTCCTCTCTCCACTTGTCCCTCCTCTTCTGTCCTTCTATCGATCTCCATCCGTCCTCCTCCTTCTATTCAACCCCTTTCTCCTCTCCTTTGTTGTACGTTCTCACCTCCTCCTCCCTCCTTTATTCATCCTCTCCTCCCTCTCTTTCCTCTCTCTCTCCGTCAGAGTTGACCAGTAAAAGCCGCTCTGGCAGCGACTCCTCTCCTCTATAAAAGTTGTGACATTGAGACGTCTGAAACTATTTTAAGCCTCCGTTTTTTTTACTTCCTGGAACCGAATGAAATCAGCAGCCAGAAAAACGCTGCTTCCTGCCAGAACTATTTATACCTTTTTAATATATCAAATGAACACGGAGAGGTTCAGAAGAAGTGCTATAAATCAGGTGGTTTATACCTCGACTGTTGCTGAACTCACTGGGGAAAGAAACATAACTTTAAAAACATCAAATAGTGTGAACGTCACTGTGGATTCTTTAGATATTATGAGATGAATTTCAGGTGATAAATATATATATATTTTGGGATAAATGCTCTTCAGATCAGCTCAGTTCTGTTTAAACAATCTTACCAAGACTAAGGATGAACAGTTTTTAACACAGTTAATCTCAAAAGTGAGGCCATTAAACTAAAAACCCATCTATTTAGTCTGGCTTTTATTTAGTGTTTTATAATTTTATAATTTTATTGTTTTTATTTTTAATACTTATTTTATTTATCATCATCTTTATAGTGTTTATTTTACTCTATTCTTATATAATCAACATTTTATTGCTGATCATTTTTACCTATTTTATTCTATTTTTATTTAATTTAAATTGTATTATTTTAATACAATCTGCTTATTTTGTGTACTTTCATAATCTTTTATCTATTTATTTTTAATGTTATTTTTATTTCCTTGTAATTTATTTATCTTTTATTATCTTAAATACCCATCTCTTATTGCTTTCTTATTCAATGAACTTTTATCTTGGTTGTTTTGGTGTGCATTCGTCTCTGAATCCATTTTTAACACTACATTTTTGTCAGTCGTCTGTACAGCACTTTGAATTGCATTTGATTTGTTTGAAAGGTGCTATATAAATAAAGTTTGAGTGGGTTGATTGATTGATTGATTGATTGATTGATTGAAAGCCCAACCACAGTGTTTACCTTTAGTTTCTGCTGGTAAATAGCCCAGTGAGGCTCCAAGCGTTTAGCTTCACTCTGTCGTTTTCTGCCCTTTTTCTTTTTCTTCTCCTTCTGAGGATGAACACAATTGAAAATACACACACACACACACACACACACACACACACACACACACACACACACACACACACACACACACACAACCTGTTCTTCACTTCCAATGAAAGAGCTGAATTGAGAGCATTTGTTTCCCTTTTTTCTCTCCTACAAACACTCTCCTGCAGGCTGGTATTGTGCTGCAGTTAATAAAGTGTTTTTAGTGTGTGTGTGTGTGTGTGTGTGTGTTTGTGTGTGTGAGTGTGAGTGTGTGTGACCACCAGATAAGGACTGGACTCTGATAAGGACTGCAGTAACTCCCTCCTCTCTGCAGACTAGCTGGTGTTTCAGACACCAGTCGGCTCGACTCTCTGCTCTCAATTCACAGATTATTACTTTAATTCCCATAATTCAGATTTACTCATTAAATCAGATTAACATGAACATGATGTCAGACTGAATGGATGATCTTATTATCAGACTGCTATCAATGTTAGTGCTGTTATTTCTATTTCGTAATAGTTTAACACAGACATGAGATCGATATCCATCTTCTCATCCACGTTTTCAAAGTAAAAGAATAACAATAACAATCTCATCGTTGACAGCGCTTCTACTCCGTTGTCTTCATAGCATTAGCTAAGGTTGTGTGGGGTTGCAGCGAGGAAGAGGTTTCCGTGCTGTTTGTTGACCGTGATTACTCTGAGCAACATCGGGAATGAATTACAATATAATATATTTGAATATCTTTCTTGCTTTTTCACTGATGGTCTGAATAAGTTGTTAAATATGTCGCTAGGAAAACGATCCAGTTGTCTTTAGGACAGCGGCGTCAACAATAATACCGTTTTGAAACACTTGAATACAACAGGAACAGTTATACTTGTAGACTTCTGCCATGGTTCGACATTATTCCAGCTGTGTGTTACGCCGCTTTTATTCGTCGCGGGTGCCGGAAAGACTTTTGCAAAGGATACACTGGTGTATCCTCGCTTCTAGCTCCTTTAGCAAGCCTCCTCGTTCCTCTCTCCTTTTTCCTCCAGATGCATTTCAGGAATTTGACTGATGTGCTTCATCTTGTGCTCTTCATCAGGCTCAACATACAACACTTTACAATCAATCATATACATACACAGCAGCCTGTACTGTAGCTGCCATGGACAGATATTGTAGGGAGAAAAATCTACATAAACTTTGTTATTGAATGTGATCCAGGGTTTTTCAGATTTGAGTATGAACGTTTTGTAGTCGTGTGTTCAGCCGCCGCCGTGCTCGACCTCGGCCTGTACGGCGGTTTCCAGAGGATTTGTCGGTGTGCGACGGCGGATGAAACACTCTCCCGGTGTGTCTGGGAACCTTTCTGCCTCTAAATCAGTGCTGAAGGTTTAATACGAGCCGCCGTGACTTTCTGCCGCTCCAACTCCACATTTAAAAGAAGATGATTTGGACCCTGACGGCTTATAATTAATTAACATCCACCTCCTCCTCCTCCTCCGCCTCAGTCTCTCCATTCCTCTATTTGGTTCTCGCTCCACTCGCTCTTTCTTCTTCCTTTCTCTCTCCTTCCATCACCGGTGGCATTCAGCCGTTTCCCATCCGACACATAATGTTCATCTCGGCAACTTAATTACGCTTAAATGGGAATGGGCTGAGGACAGAGAGATGGAGGAGGGATGGAGGGAGGATATGAAACCAGAGGGATGGAGGCGAATAGCAAACCAGGATTTCTTCTCCTTTGAGGATGGAAAACATCTTGTAAAAAGTCCTGGAAATACTCGTTTTTCTCTCCTCATCCATGAGAACTCCCCTCCGTTGATCCCTCTCTCCTCTCTCTTACTCCGTCAATCCTTTTCCTTGCATCACCCGTCCCTCTCTTTTGTCAGACAGTTGGTCAGAGTTCATTAATTTTTACTGCTGAGGTAGTTTCCTCCGCGGACCGGGGAGAGAACAGATCCTGGATCGGTTTCTACGGTTACCAGGCTGTAATCAGAGGTGAAACGAGGTGAAAAGACGACTGCGGCTCACTCGCTAAGTGCTGCTATTTGAGCTGAATTACACACAAATTTGCAATCAAATGTTGTATCAGGAACGCATCAGGGGTCAGAGTGATCACTCTCATTCAGGAATTCATCTACCTGGATGGTTAAGAGCGAGGCACTTTGTTAAGATTAAAGGTTCAACTTCCTTTCTAGAGCAAGTCCTTAGAGCTGCAGCCTAAAGAATGTCAACCGCTTTGAGCTACAATACTTCTTCTACTTTGGACCTGAAATAACTTGACAAATAGTAACGCCACAGCCATAGATATTGTAACCCAAACGTTGACTTATACGCTACCTAACATCCATACTTAAGTAACGCCACATCTTAGCCCAAATGTTGACTTATTTGTGACGTAACTTCCATACTTAATTAACGCCACTTCCGTAGTTATTTTATCCCAAACGTTAACTTATTTGTTACGTAACTTCATAGTTATTTTACCCAAACGTTGACTTATTTGTTACGTAACTTCATAGTTATTTTACCCAAACGTTGACTTATTTGTTACGTAACTTCCGTAGTTATTTTAACCCAAACGTTAACTTATTTGTTACGTAACTTCATAGTTATTTTACCCAAACGTTGACTTATTTGCTACGTAACTTCCGTAGTTATTTTAACCCAAACGTTGACTTATTTGTTATGTAACTTCCGTAGTTATTTTAACCCAAACGTTGACTTATTTGTTATGTAACTTCCGTAGTTATTTTAACCCAAACGTTGACTTATTTGTTACGTAACTTCCGTACTTAAGTAACGCCACTTCCATAGTAATTTTAATCCAAACGTTGATTTATGCGCTACCCAACGTCCGTACTTAAGTAACACCACCACTTCCGTAGTTATTTTAACCAAATCCACGATCTTTTCCTAATCCTAACCGAGTAGTTTTGTTGCCTAAACACTACAGGGGCTTGTACAGATGCTCATGTTGCTGGACATTTCTACAAAAACACACAAAAAATAACAAAATAACCGTCTGTAAGATGTCATACAAACCGTTGATGGTGATAAGACTCCAACATTGCAATACTGTGGTCGGTAATGAACACTGCAGCCTCTAGAGGCCGCTGGAGGGCCTTAAGACTTATCATATATTTAATATTTAATATATTCTTACTATTATTAAAATACAACAGGACAGTCAGTATTCTGCAGTTAACGACAGGACGAAACACTAAACAGAACAACAAAGTGTCCATTGTCCACAGCACAGGCATAGTTAGTAATTATATAGAAGTATATTGAAATAGACACAGTGAAAGTCTAAGACACACACCAACCAGAGATAGGCTGAGCCCTGCAGAGCAGTTATTATGTGTGGTGACAGTGTGACAGAGAATAATGGAGACACGTGGCCTCGTTCACCTCTGTGTCTGTTAAATTAATGACTAACAGCTTCACACTAAACTCCTGCAGCTCACTCTGTCTCATGTTACAGTCCAGACAAATTAACAGCAGATTAACACCGAGGAGAGCAGCAGTCTGTCTGCTCACTTCATCTGCTTTACCAGCCGGAGCCTCCAACACCCCGACAAGACAGCTGAACACATCTACAATATTTAGCATCTTACACTGCGGCTGTTCTCAGGCTTTCCTACAAAACTGTCTGTCGGGGTGGAAAGAACCTGTGAAACAACATGCAGACGTTCATCGGACAGATAAACTCATCAAGTTCCCTCCATTCAATGGGAGGAAACTTCAGGAATTCATGAATAAAGACTAAGTCTACAACAAGACATTGATAATAATTTAAATATTTTAATAAAAAGAACAAAGAAAATAAAGAAATCATGGCACTATAAGTACTGTACAATTTTGACATACTTCGCACTAAATGGCGTATAAATGACTCGCTTCTCTGCAAGTCATTTCACATGCAATGAGAATGCTGTTTCTAAAATAAAACCTCAATTTCAACTTAAAGTTTTTCACCCGTTGCTGGATGTGAGGCTTTAAAGATATAATAAATGTAAAATTGGCTTCAAATTAAACAACATTAAAATGTTCTTAAATGTATTCATTAGTGATAAAAATAGAATAATAGACCCTTTTTTTTAGTGATGACGTCATGATGAGGTCATGATGAGGTCCCGGTGTTAGCTTCTCTGATATTGTCCGACTCTCTTTCTGACTGACTTTACTGAAGGATAGTTAACTATAGACATCCAGAGATTTATACACCCTCCATTTATCTTTACAGCGCTGCCGTTGGCGTAGGGGTCGGCTAATCTGGTCCCGTTGGTTAACGTTAACTTTCTCAACTACCACTGGTGATCCTGGAGAGTGGGTGACGGCCCATGTTGAGAGAAACTAGGATTTTCTTCAGCCATCGTTAAAATAAAACAAGACAACAATACTTGCTATCCAGCGTTAACTAACGTGTTCAGAGAGTTAATCTACCTCCACTTAAATACCTCACCATGGTTACTAACAGGAAAGAGGGCTATTTAATACTCTATAATGACATAACATTGTGAAAGGAACCATTCTGCATAAAGAGTATGTTCACTTTTGATACTTACATTTTGTATGCTAATACTTTTGTACTTCTACTTAAGTGCCATTTTGAATTCAGGACTTTTACTTGTATTGTTAGACTATAAGATTCTCTTTGCTTAAGTAAAGTATCTGAGTACTCCTTCCATCATTAGTGGCTGATTTAGTTCAAATATACCAAATACCAGCTCGTAGTAACTAAATAACAATGTGATTTAAAGGATTATTTCCACTTTAAATGTCACATTTGGCTGGTAAAAGAGAAAACGTGTCTTCATTGTCCTTCATTTTCAAATCTGTTTTGGTCTCAGTTTTAGTTCCTTGCTGAATTCTGCGTAGTTTAAGGATATTTTAGGTGCATGTTACGGCCAGTTTTGCACGAATGGCTCCAAATACAATGATGCCGTTACCGTAAAGAAGTCAGTCAGAGCTGGATTCATTTCAAAATGCATTGTTGTTGGAATTTGCAACCGCGCTAGAGCTGCTGGTTTCATCCGATGCTGCTCCAGAAACCTGAAAGTGAACTGATTTAAAGTGATGAATGTTTTATCAGGTGTCTACAAAGTGACATGTTTAGATGGAGGACAGATACGGAGGAGATCTCTCACCCCGTATCCAAATGAGACGCTCACATTTAAAGAATAATCTGCTTGCAGACACGAACACGTTGTATGAGTGTGTGTGAGGTGGGTTTAATAATAAGAACCAAACAGTGAAATGTAGAGAGAGAAGAAGAAGAGAAGCGGAGAGTGAGCGGTGTGCTGGTGTTCAGCGCTGGCAGGTCGTCTCCTGTTAATCCTGACTGCTGCTGGTCCACGTACACTCCCACAGCGGCCGTCCACCGCCTTGTTCCCTTCACGCACAGTAGGCTGCCACTTAATTAACGTACGCCTCCGTGTGTGTGTGTGTGTGTGTGTGTGTGAGAGAGAATGTGTGTGTGTGTGTGAGTGTGTTCACGCCCTTTTCCCACGTATTATGGTGTTCAGCCGTTCCCAGTGCGGGTATTCAGGGGCTTGTTCAGTTCACCACTGGAGCATCAGGGCCCCTACCTAATTACACTGTGTGTGTGTGTGTGTGTGTGTGTGTGTGTGTGTGTGTGTGGTACAGTAGGCTGGTTCCTAATTACTGTCTGCTCCTTGTATTCCCTCAGTGCCAATACCTTCCTGCCTCACTGAACCCTCGCTGTGTTAGTGTGTGTGAGAAGCCGATCATGTACTCTGACAACAAATTCAGACACAAGAGAAGCCTCAAATCTCATGAGGCTTTGGATTGACACACACACACACAAACACACACACACACACACACACACACACACACACACACACACACACACACACACACACACACACACAGTATCAGCAGTCTGACGGTGGACATGTCCGTCTCCTCTCCTTCAATGTCACCAACATTTCACACATTTTCTTTTTTTTTACCTTTAGGTAGGGTTAGTATTAGTGTACATTATATTTTATTATTATTTTAAGTTAAATAATTTTACCTATTATTTAATTATATTTATTATTGTTTTTAGTTATTTTATTTATCTTTTTAAATTATTATTATTATTATTAGCGTAAATATAAATATATATATATTATATATATATAATCGTTTCTCGATTAAGTTTATTTATTTTATTTATTATTTTTTATTTATGTTTTTCAATTAAATGTATTATTATCTTTTTTTAAAGTAAATACATGTATTTATGTTTATATTTTATTTCCCCCTTAGCTTGTTTAAGTTTATTTATTTTATATATTATTTTTTATTTATAATTTTCAAATAAATGTATTATTATTATTATTATTATTATTATTATAAATATATATCCTATATATATATATTTGTTATGCCTTTTTATGTATTTATTTCCTTTTCCCCTTAGCTCGATTAAGTTTATTTTATTTATATTTTAAACAAATAACATAAAATATATATATATATATATTATTTATTTATAATTTTTTTATTTTTCAGATAAATGTATTATTATTATTATTATTATTATTATTTAGTATTAGTAGTAGTAGTCCCACCTCAGACTGACTGTTTAGAACACACACACATGCATACACCAACATCAAATCAACAAAACACACAAAAACTAACATAACCGTGCTCTTATTTTGTTAACTGGCCTGTATTCACTGACGAGCTAGCTAGCTAACGCCTGCTCTCCTCCCGGTGAAGTCGTCTCATAGCGGCGAGGAGTGCGGCAGAGAGACCATGACCCGGCGCTGTCCGCCGTGGGCTCATTTCCTGTAGCATGGTGGAATTAGCGAGCTAAGCTGGCTAAGTAGCCAGCCGTCCGACCAGCGGGCCGAACACCGTGACCTCATCATGACACATAAAGGGTCTATTGGTGTTTGAATTGTGGAGGACAGAATCACTTTTCTATTTCTGCTGTAACAATGAACCCCGGAGACGTGGACCAGAGTTAATAGTATAAAACAGAGACTTTAAAACCTTTTGATTTACTGACTCATAAAAGTGGATTCAGTTTTAAGTTATTGGCTTTTTTTCCTGAAGAAGGCAGGATGAGCCAGAACGCTGACTCATAAAACCAAACCTAAAAAGACTGAATCAGAGTTATGAGTCCGAGGCGTCCCCCTCTTTACTTTGAGGACAGTCGGATTAAACACGTAATGACTTGTGATGATGTTTATGTCCACTATGATTTAAAGATTTATACTTTAGAGGCGGTTTGTTGCTTTATACATAAACACATACATCAACATCACATTCACATATTTAAACTTTTTATTCCCCAAACAGACAAACATGAGCTCAGAATAACAACTACAGACATCTATCTACTCTCTCTCCGTCCTGTTTTCCTCTCGTCCGTCCCCTCACATCCGTCCCCTTCCTCTGTCCCCATTTGTCTTCTTCCATGTCGTCACTCTGTTGCTTTACCTCTCTCTCTCTCTCTGTCTCTCTTTGTCCTCTTTTGTCCTTGACTCCAACACACACCAGCTGGCACTCAGCCAAGTGAAGAGACAGCAGAGATGATTATACACATACACACACACACACACACACAGGAAGTGGTGTGTGTGTGTGTGTGCGCGTGTGTTAGAAGTGTGGTAGCGACAGCAGAGGGATGTCATGGAGAGAGAGCAAAGTAATGAAGTTCAGCATAGAGAAGAGACGATGAAGACGTAACTGGAGAGAGACAGGCGAGGTGTGTTGGTTGATTGAGACTTTACAGGAAGTCTTAATCAGGTTGCTGAAGGTTTGAGGCGACCAATAGGAATCCAGGTTACATCAAAACACTTTAGAATAACTACAGAATACCTTTCAGTATAACCTCCTGACAAAGAATCTTTTAGGAATATGCAACCCTACATCTAAGTTACACATACAACATATTCATCTTATTCTTTACCTGAACTCGGGTGTGTCCGCATTGTGTCATGTTGTTTTCTCACTTCCATTCAGAGTGGAAGTGACATTTACTATCAAGAACCATTTTCTGGAGCTGCAAAACATGTGATCATTGTGATGAAGGTAACACAGTTTATAGTCTAAGTATATAGTATATAAGTCTAATGCAGTGAGGGCCAAAGTGCAAATGTACTACGGAGTATTAGGGCCACATTGAGGGAAAAAACATCTGAGATTTACAGAATAAAGTACTCGTAATATAACGAGAATAAAGTCATAACTTTACGAGAATAAAGTCATAATTTAACAAGAAAAATAGTCGTTATATTACGAGAATAAAGTCAGAACTTTAAAAAAAGGAAAAAGACACGTAAAAATACTACTTTATAATATGACTTTATTCTAATAATATTATGACTTTTTTCTAATAATATTATGACTTTATTCTAGTAATATTATGACTTTTTTCTAATAATATTATGACTTTATTCTAGTAATATTATGACTTTTTTCTAGTAATATTATGACTTTTTCTAGTAATATTATGACTTTATTCTCAAAATCTCAGATTTAATTTTTTTCCTCGATGTGGCCCTAATACTCCGTCATACCGTCGTACCATAGACCTACAACAATGATAAATAAAAATGAAAATGTAAACAAAAAACAGTTCTTGTGCCAGAGATTGCTCAAAATTACAACAAGTTTGAGTGTATAAAATAAAAAGTACTATTTCTAGCATCAGTGCCTAATAGAATATCAATAAAGTTAGATACATTTAGTAAAATAAGTACATAAGATACGTAAAATAATAAAATGTAAAGTAAGCTGAAAACAGAAAAGGAAGTAACATTGCACATGATGGACGTTAATATTGATATTGCACATGAGAATGGAAAAAGTAGTATTGCTCATGATATTGATAATACTGTTGTTCTCAGTTCTCAGTCTATCTAGCTGCTTGATAGCAGCTTGATAGCTAGGTAGTGTAAAACTTGTGCTTGTGTTTGAGCATTGCTGTGTCCTGCAGTGACAACTCTTTATACATTTCATCCGATATCGAGTTAACTGCGTCCCAAACACATTTTCTATCGTCCCCGTGACGACGGTACGCTGTTAGTCTCAAGCCCCGACGGTTCCTGCGGTACTGTAAAAAAACGAGCACCGTCATGTTTTCAGAACTTTGGCATCGACTTGGTACCGAAGTTCTCATGATATTCCTACACCTGAGCTCATTTTCTAAGAAGCTTTGGAGCAAGCTAGTAATTGAACCTTGAGATTACTGAGCTTCAAATTCAACATTCTTACCTGCAAACCAGCAGAACAGATCCACGTTTTCACTCCAGTTATCATGAAGTTTTGCTGCCTTGTCAGTCAATTAATTTCCAAATGTGAAAGAGAAGAAAACGAACAGAAACAAAACATGTTATATATTTAATCTCTAAATACTCACCAGAAGAAAACAACAGTTAGTCCGAGTTGACCCTCTGAGCTGACGGTGACCTCGTCCACATGATGACCTCATTCACAACCTCTCTGTGTTGTTTCTTCTCTCTCTCCACCACCCACTCTCTCTCTCTCATTCACCCCCTGCTCTGATTTCCAGTTAAGTCTGATCATTGAACGATAACTGCTGAATTATTCAACACAAGCGGGAAATTACGGAGCAATTCAACGCTCATTTGGTGATGTTACCGACTCTGAAAGCGCCGGTTCAACTCCGAGGAAGGGTTTCTTTTTTATCTCTGTCTCCTCTGCTTCTTCTCTTGTAGGAATATAATGTTCTGCTCTTTTCTGATTCTAATTATCAACATTTTCATCGTGTCAAGTTTGGGACAACAACGTTTTTTCTGCATTAGAAATTATCTCATTTAAATCCAGATTATCCTATTGACATCTTAAAGGTAAAATCTGTGATCAAACATTTCATGAATCCTTCTTAAACCTTGAATTTAAAACTTGTCATTTACTGTAAATGTGAAATGAATTCTGTCCCATTCTGACACAATGATTACGAGTGCTTTACAGAAGATAAAGAGTGAAAACTTTAAGTCAAATAGCACCAACCAGAAGAGGACAAAGGCCTTATATAAGAGTGAAAACCGCCGTGTTGCACGTTAACTTGTGTATTTAAAGTGCCTCCTCCTGCTCTCAGGCCCGCAGGCTGTCTCACTGTAAAACATCTCAGCGCTGAACAGTTAAAGTCTCACTGAAGGAGTTTAAACAGTGAAATAATGCAGGTTTAGTGGAGCGACTCTGCCAGAGTTAATCGGCCCCAACATCTCATTTCAGGAGGAAAGAGTCTCCTTTAGGCTCACTGCCTCTCGTTTATGTGACGAGCTGTAAACTTTGTAATGTGTAACAGAGAGAGAGAGAGAGAGAGAGAGAGAGAGAGAGAGAGAGAGCTTTATACCAAAGATCTGTACTGTTATATAGGCAGAGTGGGGAGGCAGTTACACCTGTAAAGATATTAAGACTGAGAAAATAATGGAATCAGAGCATTTGTAACTATGGAATATCCAGCTGTGTCTCCTAAAAATTACGTTTCCTTACAACTGAACTCACTTCACTTATTATAATATACGTCCGTAGCTTGATAACGTAACAGTTCTTCAGTCATTTTAAGCCAAACCATGTTTTTTTTTTGCTAAACTGAACTAGGTAGTTTTGTAAGAGTTATTTGTTAAAACACATACAGGCCAACATTGAAATGATCTCAAAGTAAAACAATAACAAAGTCTGCGTTTGGAGGATGACGAGTCTATAGAGCTATATCTACGAAATGTAATGCACTATAAAGGTCCAGATACACCAACCCGACATCAGAGAACTAGCAGCGATGAAGGCCACCAGTTGCGTTGCCTCACGTCTCCTTTGTCTTGGCCAAAAAGTTGCACTCAAACACACCGTAAAGACTAGAGGCGACGGCCGACTACCACGTACGTTCTGCTCCTGCGTGAGAGGAAATAACTCTCCACACCAGCAGGCGGCAGTAGTCTGTATTCATCACTCAGAAAGAGAAACAGGAAGACCGAGGACGGCGGATATACAAGCCGTTATGATACGTACATGAAACCATTTTCACACCACTCTCACTCACCACTTAGCTTCATTCCAGATGTTCATGTTGCTGTGAATAATATCCGTGTGTGAGAAGAGTCCTCTGTGTGTGTCCTCTTGACTTTACTCATTTGGTTGCTTTCCTCACGTCCGTTTCTCTTCTTGTACACGGATACGTTTCAGCTGAACAGCCGATCAGAGTGATTTCTCTCACCGACGAGCTCCGCCGGCGATTCAACATGCTGAATCGGCCGAAAAAAACTCTGACAAGGGCAGACTAGAGCCGACGGTGAAGGACACACCGCACAAACTAGACTGACAGACGCTCACCGACGGCCCTAAACTGTCCGACAGCCGACCGTCGGCTTGGTGTGTCAGGACCCTAATTCGTATATAACCCACATAATCAATTCAGATGTAATCCATGTAAGTGTAATTTAATGCCACTTCAGTAGTTATTTTAGCCCAAACCACGACCTTTTCCTAAACCTAACTAAGTAGTTTAGTTGCCTAAACACCGCCGGTGCATGGATCGCTCGTGTTGCCGGACATTTTGTAGGAAAACGCACGAAAAATAACAAAATAACTTTCCGTAAGATACCATATGAACCGTTGTTTGAGGATACGTTGCACAAAGTCAACGTTGACTGCTTACCTGATGTAGGCTACGCAACTTAACTTACATAACAAACATACTTATTTAACCCTAACCATGATTTTTTCCTAAACCTAAACAAGTAGTTTAGTCTGAATTCACAACGTTAACCACGAGTTTAAAACTGTGACCGTAATAGATCGTCATAGTTAGACATGGAGGGCTTCCCAGTGCGTTAAAAAGACTCAAGAGAACCTTGATTGTACCGTTATCCTGTAAGTTCCCCTCGTGGCCACAGCGGCTGCTGTTCAGCAGGAAGTTAAATAATCTCTTTTTAAAGCTAATCCAGATGATATCAGGTGATGATCTGTGATAATCAACTATTCATTCATTCACTCCCTCTGTTTCTCTGTAGAGAGAGAGAGAGTCGCTGTGTGTGAGAGGTTGTTCCAGCCGACCAGTCAGACGGTTAAAGTTTGATGATGGTAAAAAGAGAGAACATGGATTATTAAGCAGAGCCGCTCATGAAAAGTTAAAGTGGTTGAAAGACGCCTTTAAAGAGACACTAATTAAAACAAATGTGTCCACTGCTGATGACTTTTTAAACATCTCCGGGAGGCTGAGTGAGTCTCTGAGAGCGTCTCTGTCAGTGATTACTCTGGAACAGTGAGGCGTTCTCCTCAGGTTCACTAAACACATTTACACCACTTCATGTTAGAATATGAAACCTTTTATTAAAGATAAATGATTCATTTGTTTAAAAAAACTAAAGATGAATATTGTGAAAACATCAGATAGGATGTATGTGAGATACAAACGTTGCTTCATGGCGCTGCTAGTGGTCACAACCTCCTCAGAGTGTCTTTAAGTCCGTCTTTAATTCCTCAATCATTCCATACCTTCTATCAACCTGTCCATGTTTCCTTCCTTCCTACCTTCCCTCACTTCCTCCTCCTGTCCCTCCTTCCCTTCAGTCCTCCTTCCTTCCTTCCTTCCTTCCTACCTTCCTTCTATCAACCTGTCGATGTTTCCTTCCTTCCTTCTATCCTAACCTGTCGATGTTTCCTTCCCTCAGCCATCCCTCACTTCCTCCTCCTGTCCTTCCTTCCCTTCAGTCCTCCCCCCTACCTTCCTTCCTCCTCTCTCTTCATCCCTCAAGTCCTTTGTTAGGTCTTGATAAATTGGCTCTGACATTCTGCCAACATGGCCGCCCTCCCTCCCTCTCTCCCTCCCTCTTGTTTCAGCTACTCTCTCTCTCTCTCTCTCTCTCTCTCTCTCTCTCTCTCTCTCTCTCTCTCCTCTTCCTCCCTCCCTCCCTCCCTCCCTCTCTCTCTCTACAGCTACTCTCTCTCTCTCTTCCTCTCTCCAGTGTTCTTACACCTACCGCTAATTGAATTGGCAATTTGTGTAACAGTACCAATCCGTCCCCTCTCTCTCTCTCTCTCTCTCTCTCTCTCTCTCTCTCTCTCTCTCTCTCTCTCTCTCTCTCTCTCACACACACAAATACTTTTCCTTCTCTAATATACACCTACATGATCACTCTCTCACACACACACACACACACACACACACACACACACACACACACACACACACACACACACACACACAACACACACACACACACACACACACACACACACACACACTGGATCGCTGGTTTGTTGCCAATTTCATATTAAACAAGAAAATAAATTAACAACAGCAGTAATGTCTGACTTTGAGAGACCAAAGTTAAATTGACTTTCCAATGAGATGGTCACACACACACACACACACACACACACACACACACACACACACACACACACACACACACACAAACATACACACACACACACACACACACACAATTTTGAATATTTTCAAGAAGTTTGTTCTTTACATTTATTTTACAGTTGTCAATCAATTAAAATATTTTCTGGACAATATCTGTCATTGTTTTGTGTTGATTGATTTACAATAATAAATATATACATACATTTACATAAAGCAGCATATCTGTCCACTCCCATGTTGATAAGAGGATTAAATACTTGACTGATCTCCCTTTAAGGTTCATTTAGAACAGATAAAACGTGATTAATTAATCGCGAATAACTATTTTAATTGATTAACAGTCCCAGTGTATTTATTTAATTTCTTTTGTATTGAACAGTAAATATACAGTATACGTGTGTGTGTGCGTGTGTGTGTGTGCGTGCGTGTGCGTGCGCGTGTACGTTGGACTCGTCCTGCAGGATCAGGATCTTTGTTTGTTACCACGTCTCAGGTGTGTGTGTGTGCTGCAGGTTCAGAGGTCTCACTGCAGACACACACACACACACACACACACACACATGCACACACACTTTGACGGCTAAACGCTCAGAGCATCGCTGGAGGGGTTAGCTGAACACACACACACACACACACTAGTTGTTTACCAGCAGCGAGGCCGAACCAGAGAGAGAAAGAGAAAGAGAGAAAGAGAGAGAGAGAGAGAGGGAGGTTGTCATTGTTATTCTCTGGCCTTCATGTGTTGATCTTCCTCCTCTTCATCCTCTTTTACTCTCCTCTTCCTCCTCTGGAGACGCTCAACACACGGCGATGACCTGCGAGGTGAAGGTCACATGACGGACAGAGACAAACAGAAGACGTCGGCTTTTTAGTAGACTTACTAACTTCTTCAGAAATAGTACCTTTTTCTCCCTCTTTATCACTCCCCCTCCCTCAGCTCTTCCTCTTCATCCCGCCACCTCCTCTTTCTCAGTCTTCATCCTCCTGCTCACCCTCATCTTCCTCCCCTTCTATCTCTCTCTATCCCTCCTCCATCACTTCCTGCCACCTCCTCTCTATCCTCCTCCTCCTCTTCCTCTCTCTTCGCCTTCCTCTCACCCACACCTGTTTTCCCCCTTCTTCTCCTCTTCCCTCGCCTCCTCTTCATCACCTCCTCTCTGCATACTCCATCCTTCTTTTCCTCCTCTCGTCATCGTACCTCCCTGTCTTCCCCCTTTACCTCCTTTCTCCCATTCCTCCCCCTCTGTGCCTCCTCTTCATTGTCCTTGCTGACCCTCCTCTTTCTTCTTCACCTATTCATTGCCCTCTTACTTCCTGTTATCCCTCTTCATCATATTCCACCTCCTCTTCCTCCTTCCTCCCAGCTTTCCTAACACCTTCTCTTCCTCCTTCCCCTCTTGTCGTCGTACCTCCCTGTCTTCCCCTTTTTCACCTCTCCTCCTCCTCTTCATCTTCCTACAACTCTCCCTCCTCTTCCTACCTCACCCCCTCCTCAGTATCTCTCTATCTTGCTCCCCTCCTCTTCATCGTCCTCTTGCTGACTCTCCTCTTTCTTCTTGACCTTCCTCAGCTCTCTCACCTCCTCACTCTGTTTCTCCTCCTCTTCCTCCTTCCTCACAGCTTCCTAACACCTTGTCTTCCTACTTCGCCTCTTGTCTTCCCCTTTTCACCTCTTCCCCTCCTCTTCATCTTCCTTCTACTCTCCGTCCTCTCCTTACCTCAGTATCTCTCTATCTTGCTCCCCTCCTCTTCATCGTTGCCCATCCTCCTCTTGCTGACTCTCCTTGTTCTTCTTCACCTTTTCATTCCCCTCTTAATTCCTGTTACCCCTCTTCGTCATATTCTTCCTCCTCTTCTACTCCCTCTCATCGTCTTCTTCACCTTCCTCAGCTCCTCCTCCTCTTCCTCTTCCTCCTTCCTCCCATCGTTCCTAACACCTTGGTCCTTCCTTCTCCTCATCTTCCTCCTCCTCAGAGTCCCCATATCTTGTTATTCTTCACCTCTCCTCTTCTTCACATCATCAGCCTCCTCTTCCTCCTCCTCCTCCTCCCCCCCTTTTAAAACAAACATTTCCACAAATCGTCTCAACAGAAACTAGTGATTATCTACTTTTACTTCACTTCAGATTAGTTTTTAATCATTTACAAAATGCCGCCGTAGTTATTCTGGATTAACTTTAGACTCAATCGATGTGATCAGATGAAGTTTTGATCCTGTTTTCTTGTCTTTACTATAAGACGTGACGTGTTTGAGTCCTCCTGGTTCACTCTGGATCATCACACTTTAAACAACAACATTTATTTCTCTGTAAAGAAGTCCGATGTTCCCGTGAGGTCGGGCTCCTCCTCCTCTGTCTCCTCTCTCCTCACCCCGTCTTTAAAAGACTCTCGTTCACAAGAGCATTTCATTACATCATTAATTGAGCCTATTACACCCCCCCACTCCCCCACTGCCCCACCCCCTCCCAAAAAGAAACCGACAGGAGGGTGAGTGTGTTTAAATTCAGTGTAATGAGGTCTGCAGGGAGACGAGGACGGAGGTTGTGTAGAGAGGAGAAAATTACCTCAGGGCAGAAAAATCTCTCTTTTAGTGAGCTTTAATACCCCTCTATCTGTCTGTCTCTCTGTCTGTCTATCTGTCTGTCTCTCTGTCTGTCTGTCTCTCTGTCTGTCTGTCTCTCTGTCTGTCTGTCTCTCTGTCTGTCTGTCTCTCTGTCTCTCTATCTGTCTGTCTCTCTGTCTGTCTGTCTCTCTATCTGTCTGTCTCTCTGTCTGTCTGTCTCTCTGTCTGTCTGTCTCTCTGTCTCTCTATCTGTCTGTCTCTCTGTCTGTCTGTCTCTCTATCTGTCTGTCTCTCTGTCTGTCTGTCTCTCTGTCTCTCTATCTGTCTGTCTCTCTGTCTGTCTGTCTCTATCTGTCTGTCTCTCTGTCTCTCTATCTGTCTGTCTCTCTATCTGTCTGTCTCTCTATCTGTCTGTCTCTCTATCTGTCTGTCTCTCTATCTGTCTGTCTCTCTATCTCTCTGTCTCTCTATCTGTCTGTCTCTCTGTCTGTCTGTCTCTCTATCTGTCTGTCTCTCTATCTCTCAATCTGTCTGTCTCTCTGTCTCTCTATCTGTCTGTCTCTCTGTCTGTCTGTCTCTCTGTCTGTCTGTCTCTCTGTCTCTATCTGTCTGTCTCTCTGTCTGCCTGTCTCTCTATCTGTCTGTCTGTCTATCTCTCAATCTGTCTGTCTCTCTGTCTGTCTGTCTCTCTGTCTGTCTGTCTCTCTATCTGTCTGTCTCTCTATCTGTCTGTCTGTCTGTCTGTCCCCCTGTCTGTCTCTCGGTCTCTCTGTCTGTCTGTCTGTCTCTCTGTCTCTCTATCTGTCTGTCTCTCTGTCTTTCTATCTGTCTGTCTTTCTGTCTCTCTATCTGTCTCTCTCTCTGTCTCTCTATCTGTCTGTCTCTCTGTCTCTCTATCTGTCTGTCTCTCTGTCTCTCTGTCCCTCTGTCTGTCTGTCCCCCTGTCTGTCTCTCGGTCTCTCTGTCTGTCTGTCTCTCTGTCTCTCTATCTGTCTGTCTCTCTGTCTTTCTATCTGTCTGTCTCTCTGTCTCTCTATCTGTCTGTCTGTCTGTCTGTCTGTCTCCCTGTCTCTCTGTCTCTCTATCTGTCTGTCTCTCTCTCTATCTGTCTGTCTCTCTGTCTGTCTGTCTCTCTGTCTCTCTGTCCGTCTCTCTATCTGTGTGTGTCTCTCTGTCTGCCTGTCTGTCTTTCTGTCTGTTTCTCTGTCTCTCTGTCTGTCTGTCTCAAACTGTCTCACTGTCTGGTTAACACTCTACTAATGTCTCGCTGTCTCTTGGTCCGGGCCACTTTTGTTTGTTCATGCCGCTGTGTTTTTTGTTTGTCTCGAGGCAACAGGATTTTAATTTAATAAACTATTTAAAAAAAAAAAAACTCTTGTTATTAAATTAAACTATTATTTAAAAAAAACTAAACTTTTTCAGCATTTTAAAATGCAATAAGCAACAAGTTACATGTACAGAAGACTAAAACAACAAAATACAAAAAAGGCAACAATAGAGTGTAGAGATGCACCGATACTATTTTCTTTCAGACCGAGTGCAGGGTGTGAGCAACATACGAGGCGGTGCGCCGCCACCGGCTCTAGGTCGGCTTGGAAAGGCTCGGGGCGAAGGTGGCTTTAAAGCGCTCCCCGCCCGGACCTCGCCACTTCCCAGGGCCGTGGACAAGGAGTCTAACGCACGCGCGAGTCAGAGGGTGCAAGCAAAACCCCGTGGCGCAATGAAAGTGAGGGCCGGCATGCCCGTCTCGCCCGTCAGGGGAGGTGGAGCGCGAGCGTGCGATAGGACCCGAAAGATGGTGACGAGAAGTTAAAGTCACGCTGCCGTAATGTGGTATCGGTGCCGATGTATCGGAGCCGTTTTGCGAGTACGAGTACATGAGCACATGAGCACAGTATCGGACCCGATACCCGATACTGGTATCGGTATCGGTACATCTCTAATAGAGCGCTGCAGGAATGAGTCCTAAAACCCATAAATGAGTTAGCATGTTAGCACTTCCTGTTCCCTCGTCTGGAAGTCAACGGGTTCTTTGAATGGGTTTATAGTTCTGGGTCTAGGTCTGTGGTTAACACAAGAGATTTTAACGTTTTGTTCTAAGACATAAAATAGATCATTAAAGATCCCACTGGGGAATTCTGAAGCTTTTATGTGTCTTAAAAAAGGCGGTTGCTAACAAGTGGCTAAATGAGACTACTAAACGTCATCGCGCCGACTCGTCCTCCTTTACAGCCTCGTTGTTTATATACAATCAGAAAGAAGTATGGAAGAAGTATGTACGTTTTGGTTTCTGCTTCTCTTCTTCAGTATGTTTATGGTTGAATGACGTAGACGTACATTAGTGTGATTGAATATTGGTGATAAAGGGAAGTTTTTAAATATTCAAATTCTCTTTCTGTATGTCTTTCACACTTTCTGGCTTTGTCTTCTTTTGGGAAAGAGAGAGACAGTTTAACCTGAGGGCAGATATATCACATATAACCCCCCCCCCACACACACACTCTCTCTCTCTCTCTCTCTCTCTCTCTCTCTCTCTCTCTCTCTCTCTCTCTCTCTCTCTCTCTGGCTGTTGTACTTTCTGTTTCTCTGAGTTTTGCCCTCGGGGAGAAATTTTAGAAAGCTATAAAACATTTCTCTCTTTTCTGCCTTTCACTGACCGTCTCTCTCTCTCTCTCTCTCTCTCTCTCTCTCTCTCTCTCTCTCTCTCTCTCTCTCTTCTCTTTCTCTTTCTCTTTCTCTCTCTTTCTCCAGAGATGAACAGTGATGGGTAGAAAGATGAGAATGATAAAAAGAGATGGCGAAGAGATAATGAACGAGAGAGAGAGAGAGAGAGAGAGCTCTGTTTGGTATCTGTGACCACTGAGGGACTTATCTTGTTATCTTGAGCCCTCATGTTTGGTTTTAGTGATGATAACTTCCTGCTGCAGTGTTCCAGTTGATAATGTTGTCATGACCTCCTCCTAACTGCATGCAACCGCCTCCCAAATCTCTTCCTAAGAACTCTACGTCTGTCCACAAAACCTCCACATGTCCATCATTTTGCAGCTAAACTGGAACAGATCTGTGTTTGCATGTAAATATTCTCATGTTCTCTTTGTATAAAATGTCTTTTGTGTAGAAATCCAAAGTTTTGCTGGTTGACTTCACTAAGTTTAACTTGTTAGCATTATTAGCTCCTCACGTCATCCGTGTTGTAGAATATGATCGGTTGCAACCTTATTAGCATGAAGCTAACGGTTCCTGTTGGTTTTAATAAGGGGGGCTAACAATGCTAACTCGTCACACTGTTCAACAATGTTCTGCAGAGTTGACTTCACTGGTTCCTCTTGTCCTGTGCCATGTGTGTTCGTCACGCTAGGCTGTATAAACGTTTGTGTGTGTGTGTGTGTGTGTGTGTGTGTGTGTGTGTGTGTGTGTGTGTGAATGCATATGTGTGTGTGTGTGTGTGTGTGTGTGTGTGTAGCTTTGCTCGTATCAATGTGTCTGAGTCTCACCGGTCTTCTTCTGTCCTGTCCTGTGCTTTCTCTCTCCTTGTGTGTGTGTGTGCATGTGTGTTTGCTGGTGTGTGTGTGTGTGATGTGTGTTTAGCTATCGGTTCCCAGCGAAGGAGGAGTCCCAGCGCCGTCGCCTCGGAGATCTTCGAACCTCACCTGGGCAGCCACATTTTACAGGTAGGAACTGTTGAAGGAGGTCGACGTCATCTGAACACATCTTAGGACGTACACAGTAAACTTCAGTTCACCTATCTGAATACACACGTTGACAAATGCATCGTTTTGGTCTCTGATGAATCATTTCTGGTTGTTTTTGCACTGTTGCATCACTCAACATGATGCAGAATCAATACACTGTACACTCCTAAACCTCCTTCATATCGTGCACAATCCTCCACAGATATTGGTTTCTTAGTAAAGCTTGTGTTAAGCCACGCTGGCATCGTTGCTGTAAGGATGGCGCTGGTCGCATCGCTGTGAAAGAGCTCAGGAACTTGGTACATACTGTATATTTATGTTCCCCAGAAGGCGAGTCGCTGATATGTTGTTGATTTCTATTAACATCGCAGGAATTATTAAAACAAGCATTGCCAAGAGGTGTGTCAACATTTAACGTAATGATGAAATGATGAAGAACTGAGCCTGAGATGTCCTAAAATAGCCACCGTACAGGATAAACCGTTTTGATTTGGGTGTCAACCTGGCCTTTTCTCTGGCGCCACCTTCAGGACCCACTAGTGCTAACGTGTCTATTAATGTCAGATATGTCTGTTTTCTAGTGTTTAATGAGCATCACAGCCTCATTAGTGAGGCCTAATGAACTGAAATGATATTTTCTGTTATTCCTGAATCCCCAGAATACGATGGGGTCCACATCCTGTCACATTTAGTGTCCGAATGAGGATTTCACACCATTTTGTTATCAGAATTAAGTCTTATAATTTGCCTTTGAGCTTTTCAGAAGCTAAATGATTCCTCATAATGTACCTTTACATTATTAGCGCGCTGATTCCTCATAATTCACCCTCAGATTTCTCACCACAGCCGACTTCAATTATTCCTCAACATCCAGCCGCCGCCGCGGCTAAGCTGAATTATTAAATGGAATTATGAAAGTATGATAATGACTGGGTTATCGCTGCTCCCCCGGGTTTGTGTATGTGTGTGTGTGTGTGAAATGTGTGTGTGTGTGTCTTGTAGTTTTAATCCCTAACATGCTCCACTCCTTATCTGTTTAACATACAGCCCAAAGGCTGAGCTTTTAACATCACAACCAGGCTGACGACGCGATACCACCGCTGATACAGGCTGCTAATCTGTGTGTGTGTGTGTGTGTGTGTGTGTGTGTGTGCGTGTGTGTTTGCATCTGTTTCAGTTACACCTGATTCTTCTTCTTCTTATTATTATTATTATTATTATTATTATTATTATAATCTGGTTGACAGCAGTGAGCCTTCGCTGTGTAAAAATCCACTTTTCTAATCTTCTTGTAGTTTTTTTTATGATCATATTCGAGCATCCTGACAGAAGAGTTGCTCACAGATATGAAGAATTCATCACAAACTCTTTGAGAGACGGTGACACAAAATTTAACTCGAGTAAAAATACAAAAGTATCGGAATCAAAATTGACGTAAAGTACCAAAAGTAAAAGTGCTCTTTATGCAGAATAATATGTATTATATTATTGCATTATGATTATTGATGCATTAATGTGTTCATCAATTTAATCTTGCATTAATTTTAATTACTTTGTATCCCCCCTGGAGATTAATAAAGTTTTATCTTAAGCTATAAATAGAGCTGTCAAAGTTAACGCGATAATAAGTCGTTAACACAAATTCGTTTTAACGCCACTAATTTCTTTAAAGCATTAACTCAACTTGTGATTTTTAGGTTGCTCATATGAAACTATAAAACCTGATGAATCCATCGGTACCAACCAGGTCATACTAGCTGGTCATGAAGGAGGTTAAATAACGCTCAAAAACGTATGCACAATTTTGGCGAGGAAAAACTGTCATGGCCATTTTCAAAGGAGTCCCTTGACCTCTGACCTCCAGATCAGTGACTGTAAATGGGTTCTATGGGTACCCACGAGTCTCCCCTTTACAGACATGCCCACTTTATGATCATCACATGCAGTTTGGGGCAAGTCATAGTCAAGTCAGCACACTGACACACTGACAGCTGTTGTTGCCTGTTGGGCTGCAGTTTGCCATGTTATGATTGGAGCATATTGTTTTATGCTAAATGCAGTACCTGTGAGGGTTTCTGGACAATATCTGTCATTGATTTGTAATTTTTTGGGTTTAGACGGAGCTCCTGAGGCGATGCTACTTTCAAATTATGCTAGCTTTCCAACATCAACCACCCTACCTTTAAGTTGGAAATAAAGTTGTGGAATAAATGTAGTGAAGTTAAAGGTACAGTATTTGTCTCTAAAATGTATCTGAGTAGAAGTATAAAGCAGCAGAGGTATCTCTAAATGGTACTATAGTTAATGTACTTTCCACCGCTGCTTTTAGGTGTGCTCTCTCTCACTTTACTTTAAGTGTGTTCATATCACTTCTACATCTGTTCTACATCTGTTCTACATATAATGTGTCTGTCTCTGCAGTGACCTTTTCTGCTGTTAATTGTAGAAGAAGTGCTCGGCTGATGAACGTCTCGATGCATGTTTTACGCCCGCCGTGGCGTCCAAAGGTCAGTGTCGTTTTAGAAAGCACATGAGCCGGTTTCATCCACCTTTCTTTCTCACAATCTGAACTGTCAATCAAACCAGCTTGTTGACGTCTTTATAAAGTCTTCAGAGCGGACACGACGAGTCTTTCATGCTCAGAAACCAGTGACTTTACTGTCCACATTCTCTCTTGTGTCTGGCAGCAGTTTGGATTCACATTTTATCTTCAAATAGCTTCATTACCGGTGAGATGAGTCAGAGAGAAACTGGTCTGGGATCTGATCTGAGCTAGCCGGCAGCTAGAGGGCGCTGTCCCCGTAAAGGAAACGGCTCGCTCTCTGAGTATCAGTAGTAGAAAGACGGAGAGAGCGAGGCGGAGGACGGCGAGCATTAGTGCAACCACATCTATCACAAGTCCTTGTTGTTGCGTTTGTTCTTTATCAGTCCCGCTTTAATCCTGCAGACAGCCACGGCGAGAGAGAGAGAGAGAGAGAGAGAGAGAGAGAGAGAGAGCGTGTCGCCGTGACAACCGACTCTCCCCCTCTTCCGCCGCTCTGCACATCATGTTGTCATGTGTGAGTGTTAACACGAGGCTGGAACAAGCCGAGAGCAGCCGAGCCGCCGCGCATCCGCTCACGCTGCGCTGAGCATCGCCGCCGCCGCCGTGTCGAGACGCTCTGTGTGTGTGTGTGTGTGTGTGTGTGTTAACATCGTGTTCTGATCCTGCAGCTCGAGACACTAGACATCCCATAATACCTTGTTATAATCCCTGGAGAGTCGCTATGACAACCATATGAGGCAGATCCCGAGGCAGATTGAGGCAGCTGTGAGATTGGAAGTGACACGAACAATGTGGGCCTCCGCTCACCTGGAGGAGGTGTGTGTGTGTGTGTGTGTGTGTGTGTGTGTGTGTGTGTGTGTGTGTGTGTGTGTGTGTGTGTGTGTGTGTGTGTGTGTGTGTGTGTGTGTGTGTGTGTGTGTGTGTGTGTGTGTGTGTGTGTTAAGCTTTGTTTTAAATTGTACTCTACATTAAGCTGCTTTTTAAATATGACCTGCCTCTAATAAGTACATTCTGTTTGTACTGTTCCTTCCTGCAGTATTGAAAACTGATTTACTGACCAAACAGCACAGATCACAGGACTATCTGGTTGATTAGACCTGTTTTTATTAAAGAATAGCACCGCTAATGTTGACAAACATATTGCATTTCCTTTAACTTCTTAAAAGCATCCCACTTGTTCACCAGTGGAATGCTTTTAATGTGAAACATCCAACACGATATCACTCCCAACTCGTCAATACCGACGCTTGGTCAGTGGCCCTACGCTTCAAACTATGACGTTCTAAGTACCGCTCTAGCGTCAGTTTTACACCTGTCAGTTTCCTCTCATTACATGCACTATATATAACTTGGTTTGGTTTAGGAAAAGATTGTGGTTTGGGTTCAAATAAGTTAGTCAATACGGTCCTCATCCCACCTTTGTCAGACCCCTCGGCATCACTCTTTACGTGTTTAATGTTGTGAGTTAAACAAAAGCACTTGCTTGTTGGACCCATCCACTTACCTTTCCGGGTGTCTTTTGTACGCCATGTATCCTATACTGACTGCAATTTAAAGATAAGGTAAGGTAAGACTTAGTGACGTAGTATAAAAAGCGAGAAAGACCACTTATGGTGGGAGGGTCCAACAAACACAGGCCTTTTAACCAGGAGACACGTGTTCGAGAACGTTGTTGACCGGAGTTTTCTTTTGTAAGTTACATTAGTGACGTGTTTTGTTGACGTTTTTCACGTGTTTTCTGTAGTTGTTTCCGTAAAAAATAGTTTTTGCCTTGTTTATATATCATTGACATCATGGTAAATTAAGTAATTTGCAAAAAAAACTAAAAAAAGTTGAAATAATACCGCATATCGCACTGTTGAGCCAGTCATTATCACCGCAGGGGAAATTCCCTCCCCCGACAGCCCTAGTTCAAAGGAAACAACTTGGTTAGGTTTAGGAAAAGATGGTGGTTTGGGTCTAAATAAGTATGCTTGTCATGTAGTTAAATTGGTAAGTTGAAGTCAGTAGTTAAGTGTTGCGTATGTGACGTAAGTTAAGTAGGCGATGTTATGTAATGTAACGTAATTGTTTTACTTAGTTTACTTACCCAACCATGCCGTTTTCCCTTACTAAGTTGTTTTCTTGTTTAAACCTAAGTGCGGACTTTTGCGTGGCGTACAAATGACACATGAAAAGGCAAAAATGCGTACTCATGACCAGAATATCCGTGTAATGTCGGGGTATTTAAACGCCTTCCTGTGATACCGGGTTGAATCAGCAGCAACTTTATATCTATACGCACAATTTCATACAAAGTGAAAATCGACCCACTCTTTCTTTTATCTCCTTGATCTTTGTGTCAGAGTTTTTCTAAAATAAACTAATTATAAAAGCTGAATTGTTCTCAGGAGCAAAATAATGAATCAATGTCATAAGAGATTATTAGATTAATGAGGGAAAAGGTCAAAGCTTAATACATTCACTCTCCTCTCACAGTACAAAATGAACTCAATATCTAGACAATATTTCATGTTTTATACCTGTAATATCAGACAAATTATGAAAACAATATCATTTATTAATCAAACAGGAAGTGACTTCTCTCTGTGTTTATTTAAAGCGCGCGCTCTCAGGACAAACACACTTCCTGCAGGAAACGATGTGTGTGTGTGTCATTTATCAGTGTGTGTGTGTCAGCTCGTCTCCTCTATGTACATATATCATTCAGTGTGTTTCTACATCATTGTGAGTGTGAGTGTGTGTGTGTTTGTGTGTGTGTGTGCGTAGCTTTTTCAGCGCAGGAGGAAGGCCGACGTGTTGGCGGCAAATTGGCCTCATTAATCTCCCGCTTAATTGATTGTGAGAAGTTTGAGGATGACATTTTAAGAAAGCGTGGCGGACGGGGCGCGGCGTGATTGATTTGGCTAAAACGCAGCGCTAATGAATGCCAGCCAGTCACTTAGGTGGTAGAGACCAGACACTAATTTCAGAGAGATTAGGCCAGAGAGGTTGATAACGCTTAATGAAGAGAGAGATAGAGAGGGAGGGAGGGAGGGAGAGAGAGAGAGAGAGGGAGGGAGGGAGAGTGAGAGAGGGAGAGGGAGAGAGAGAGAGAGAGAGAGAGAGAGAGAGAGAGAGAGAGAGAGAGAGAGAGAGAGAGAGAGCAGTCATTAAACAGGATGTAAAGCTCCATGTGTGCTCTGCTGTCAGGTATGAGCTGCTGTGTGTGTGTGTGTGTGTGTGGGAGGAAATGAGTGAAGCTGGTGTTTGTATGAACTTTATTACTCATCCATAGAGATCTGTGGAGGAAACACGTGGACGCCGTGTCTCTGAAGGGTTTCATTTAGCTCTCAGCGTTATCTTTATTAAGCAAAAAACGTACGTTTCGACAACAAGTGATGTCTGAGTTGAGGTTCAACATTTTCTGATTTACTAATCAGATCTGGATCCTTTTAAATCCCTAATCTGATCCCTTATTTGACTAAAAATGTGCAGAATAAAAGCCGTTTCTCACCAGTTTGATGAGAAAATGCGCTGCAGGAATACGGAAAATCTGCGTGCAAATCTTTGCAAAGAGATTCCTCCTAAATAGGTATAGCTACGAACGATGTATGTCTGCTTTTTTGACGTATCACAAATACATTTAATCAAAGTCTGCATAGGGACGATGACGAAGTGGATGGATGGGTCAAAAACGGGACTGACTTTAACCCAGGAGGCCGCTGTTCGTATCCCACGTGAAACTAAAAGTAACGCACTTATTTGAACCCAAAACATGATCTTCTACTAAACCTAACCCAATAGTTGTGTTGCCTAAACGTAATTGAATACAGTTTCTAAACAGCAAAAGCACCACAAGCAGTTAAAATACGATGACGCTGATATACACGTATGTAGAAATGTTAATATGAAATGTATTTTTGGTTCAGAAAGGTCCTGATTCAACGTATCCGTGGTTTGCAGAAACATGTAATACCAGCGTTTTATTCTATTTTCTTTAAAGAGGGATGCAGCTGCAGGGAGATATTGTTCTGAAATTACAACTAACCTTCGACTGCGTTAATAAATGTAAAGGCCCGAGCTCTAACAAATGAGCGGACTGCTCCTTTAAGGTGAGCGGGTCAGGAAGTAGAAGGAAGTTTAGTTGTTGCTGATGAAGTGTGTTTTTTTGGACTTTAAAGAGCAGCTTGATGTTTGGTGTTTTTAAAGACACCATGTGGCGTTTGAAGATGAAGAGGCGGCGGACAGACGGACACTAATTAAACAGAGAGGGAGGGGGGAGGGGTGTCATAAAGTAAACTGTGTCGCTCCAAAAAGAGTGAACAATTAGAGAGAGATTGATGAAGAGGAAGAGGAAGACGCCATGTGTCTTTAGTGAAGTCACAAAGTGAACGGAGGAAACGACGAGACAAAGAGGAAGAAAGTGTGTTTGTGTTGGTGACAGGCTGGCGGAGCACCTGGCATGATGAGTGTCTGGTGGGGGTGGGTGGGGAGGTATCACACCTGTTAAAACACACACAGTCTGTTTGGTTGTTTAGTGTGAGAATCAAACACACAGTGTGATGAGGACGACCTGTCGATCTGCAGCAAAGACACAAGGAGGCTAGGAGAGATGGAGGCAAGGAAACGAGAAGAGAGGGAAAGACACGTAAGACATGGACAGAAAGAGAGAGACAGCAGGCAGATAGATAGAAGATGCAAAGAGAGACATCTGGCTGTGACATTTTTGGAAAGCGGAGACGGTGTATAAAAAGTTGCAATGGTTTGGTTCGTGAGGAGAGATGTTTGGAAAGTAAAGGCGGCAGTGGTGGAAGAAGTACTCGATGTTTCACTGAAGTTAAAGCAGTAATACCACAGAAATACTACCAAAGTAGACAGAAGGATTTGTCGGATGCATTCAACAGCAGTCCAGCAACACGAGTCAGTTTTCACACGTTACATGTATACGGTCTCGGTTGAAAGCCGTAACACACACACACACACACACACACACACACACACATTAAGTAGTAAAACTGCTGTTTTACAAATATGATTATAAACTGAAATGCAGTTTTTCTGCTGATCAGTCGGCATCGTGTCTGACAGGATTTATTAAAAATAACGTGACATTTTCTGATAAAAGCTGAGAGAAACATGGCTCTACAAAGTGCACTACACTATTTTATCCGCATGGTTTTATTGTTTGAATTTCCCAATATATCTGAATTAATACACAGCTAAAGGTGAATACTTTATCTTCAGTGGGATGACATCATAAAGAAGAAATCTTGATACCTTTTTGCGTATTGTTCACATTCTCTCTTTCTGGATTTAGACCGCGAAAATATTTAAATTGTGAAAATGTTTCCTCAAAAAAAGCTATAAATCTGCCGTCTGCAGTGTAAACGTGGCAGTTTTGTCCTAAATATTAGAATAAGAGTCAGAAATATTGAAGAATTATTAAGAATTATTGAGCTCCGCAGGGAAATTGGGGCGTTACAGTTGCTCTTATATAAACATAAAGAAATGTAAGAAAATAGAATAAAAAGAGTAAGTAACATGTAAATTATGTACATAATGGTACATTATAAACACAATATATGTAAGTACTAAAATTAAAAAATAAAATAAGAATATATGAAATATGTACAAATATTTGCATCAAGACGTGCAATATATAACAAATAACCACAGTGCAAATAAGTAAATACAAAAGGCTGAGCAGTGGGATAATAATAATAATAATAATTAAATATAAATGCCAGAATAAAATCAACTTCACATCCAAAGTAAATCACCTGAAACTCCTTCAGTTTACATGTTAAATAAAATCATCAGAATAAACATAAAGATGAGAGTATTCATGAAAGAGAGAAGAGCAGCAGCTTGTAAAGAGAAACCCAACGAGTGTCCTGTTTGATATGAGCGAAGCGTTTGAGTCCTTCACCTGCAGCTGTTAACCCGCCGCTTCGCTCCGCGTCGGGCAAAACAGATGTAAGGTGCCCGTGTGTTGTCACGGCGATGAGGGGGAAATTAAAGACGACAGCGGCGGCGCGGCAGACACGACGCCGCTTCCTGTCAGCCCGTCAATCAAGCTGTCAACCAATGAGTGTCACCGTAGGTAAAAATTAGATGAGGAGACGAGAGAGAGAGAGAGAGAGAGAGAGAGAGAGAGAGAGAGAGAGAGAGAGGACTGCTGCTGCTGCTGCTCCCGGTGGATTATGGGTATATTACTGAGGAGGGTTATGAACAGGAAGTAGTGAAAGAGAGACAGACAGACAGACAGGAAGTGGAAAAGCTGAGGAGAAGAAGGAGAAAGGAAGTCAGACAGACAGGGAGGAAGTCACTGAGAGTCTCCTCGACCTGCTGATTTAGCATGTTTTCGCTGCTTTAGAGACTTGAAACTCGTCTTTATTGTGTTGTTACCAGCAGGGACGGTTAAAAGAAGTAATCCTGCTGATGCGTTCAAGGGAGCTCTGAGATTTAAGTCTTCTGTTTACTTCTAATGACGGTATCATGTATTGATTCACCATCGCCACTGAGCCTCTTGATGAATATCGGGTGGATCAGATCGCTATCTGATCTCAAAAAAGATCAATTTCAACAACATGTGTGATGGTACGTGTCCACAGAGGCGTTTTTTATGGCGAGGGATTGCCTCACATCCCAGTGTTGAACTCTTGATGGGTTGCCACAAGGCACCTGATTGGACGAACGCTTTCCCTCGTAGGCTGCTGCTCCCAGCTTTCAAACCAGAACCACCACGGCGGCTCGTTTGGAAACTTTTTTTCTCTTATGTCATAAAAGTAGTTAACCAAAATATAAAGAAGTCCTGCAGTCACTGAATCTGTCTTTACTTTAGATCGACAGCGGTCAGTTTAAAAGTTTCTCGGGAGTTTCCAGAGGTGGCGAGTCGCCCCTGATTTGCATAAAGTAGCCGAAACCTCAGCTTTATGTAAATGAGGAGCGGCCAATGTGACGGTCCGTTCCTCCAAATGCAACGCTGCGCTACCAGAATGCACGGCTGCTTACATAGACAATGAATGGGATCCTCCTCCTCCTCCTCCTCCTAAAACTAAACTAAAATATTCCCTTATCTATCGTCATAATTAATGTCTCTACTGAAATGTCCCGTGTAGAACAATAAAAACATTATAAATATAATAAGCATTTTCAGTCCAAAATGGCCACCAGAGTTTTGTCTATTTGCTTCTGTAGTCTGTGACGTTGTGTCGTCACTAGATCACAGATACGATTCATCTGTGTGTTTGTGTTAGTTTATAGATAGTCGTTTGCTCGCTGGCTATACTGTTGTTGTTCTTCTTCTTCTGGTGTTTTTGTCGGTTACCAAACAGCTTAAGCTGCAGTACCACCTCCTTCTGGACTGAAGGAGAACCGACCTGATCTAACAGTAGCCCAGAAAACAAAGATGATTCGTTGTTTTGGCCAACAGAGACACAAATATAATAAATGAACGTGTCTTAAATCTTATCTGGATATGAGCACCTAAAACACTAAACCCACTATAGATCGTCCTTTAAATCCACCTGAGACAGACAGTTGGATAAAAGCAGCATAATACTGTTAAAAAAATATTATTAAATACATCAAAGTACATATGAAATATGTTGATAATGTATTTAAAGAATATATCAGATCTGATGAGTGAAGTCTGGCTCAGATTGGTGTCAAATTACTACACAGACGCAGTATTTCAGGTATCTCTCTCCGTCTCTCTGAGCGCTGAACTCCGGCCTTCAGATGAATTTTTAAGACCTGCATATTCAAACACATTACGCACACGCACACACACACACACACACACACACACACACACACCGTGGGTTTCTAGCCGGGCTTCACCAGCCTGCATGCGCAGATGACTCCAGAGGCCCGGCGTGACCCGGCGGCGGCGAGACTAAAGGTCACGGCGGTGAGCGCCGAGCCTCGCATCCTGATTATTACCCACAACCCCCCTCTCTCTCTCTGACTTCCTGTGAGGTCCGGCAGGTTCATTAGCTGTGGGAATAACTGCGGAGAGACGGACGGACGGAGGGAAAGAGAGAGAGAGGGGGGGAAGAGGTCTGAACCAATAAACGAAGCGTCCAGAGAGCGAAGAAGAAGAAGAAAAAAAAGCGAAGGTGAAAGGAGAGAAAAAAGACGAGTGCGGGTCTTATTATTTATGCAGTCAATAGGCCGCGGCTTGTCTGCATCTCTAATTGTTTGATTTTATAGGCGGGACGGGCTCTTTAAACAAACACGCTCTTATGCTAATGACGGCGCGACGGTGCCCTCCTGACAGCATCTGTTGGGAGGGTGGACTGGGGGATTATGGGAGTTTTTTGAGGGGGGGTAGTGTGCTGAAGCTGAATATCATTTGGATAATTAAAAATGACAGGAAGTGGTCCACACACACACACACACACACACACACACACACACACACACACACACACACACACACACACACACACACACTAGCAGCCACTTTGTCTTGACAGGTGGAGGGAGGAGGGAGGAGGAGGAGGGGAGGTTAGTCCTGATTGCTGTCAATCAAGCGGTCCGGTGGGAGGACCGCGGAGGCTGGCGGATTGCTGTGAACTTTGACCCCCTCCCTGGCCGACGTGATGCTGATGTGTGAGAGAGAGAGAGAGAGAGAGAGAGAGAGGGAGGAAGGAACAACCTTGAGAGATGGACTGAATTTCAACAGGCTCAGAGAGGACAGGAAGAGGAAGAGGGATAGAGAGGAAATAAAAGGATGAAAGAGGTCAAAGTGAGCAGATGTCAATAACAAAAATGTTGTTTTCAATTATGGCATATTTGATATTTGATATTTGACATAATATCAGTAATTTTCCAAACTCCAAAAACAGAAAGAAACTGAAAAATTCGGCCGTTCAAAGTTAACGCGTCAACGCAAATTTGTTTTAACACCACTAATTTCTTTAACACATTAACGCAACTTCCAATTTTTAGGTCGTAGCAGTTCTAAAGTTAGAGTAAAGATCTGGTATCATATGGAACTTTAAAACCTGATGAATCCATCGGTACCAACCATGTCAGACTAGCTGGTCATGAAGGAGGTTAAATAACGCTCCAAACTTACGCTAAATGTTGGTGAGGAAAAACTGTCATCTGTGACCGTTGACCTTCAGATCAGTGAATGTTAATGGGTTAATTGATTTACAATAATAAATATATACATACGTTTTGCATGAAGCTGCATATTTGTCCACTCCCATGTTGATAAGAGTATTAAATACTTGACTAATCTCCCTTTAAGTTACATTTTGAACCGATAAAAAATGTCTGATTAATTGCGATTAATTAAATATTTGAATGAATTGACAGCCCCACTGTGCACGGCAACACCAGGCATGTCATCTTCACATGTTCACATGTGCATTTTCAGATTTAGTCAACTTAACGTGAACATACTTCCGTGAAAGGAGAGCGGTAGGAAACGGAGTAATATGAACTGAATACTTGTGTTGTGTGTTCTGAGAGAGAGATGAGAGGAAACGGAGGATCACTAGAAAGCCAAAGTGACAATTGAACAAACGGAGACGATGAAAAGACCATCAGATTACTTCTCCGTCCTTCTGTCGCTTTGTTCTGTCTGTTTGTTTCTGACTGAGAGTGTGCACGTTGCTGCTGTGTGTAACTGCATATTTATTGATGTGTGTTTGTGTGTGTGTTACTACCGCTGAGCTGAACAGGGAGGGTTGAGATGTAAAAACCTTCCCTCCTCTCCAGACGCAGGATAGAGCGAATCCTCACCCCCCGCCAAATTAATCTGCACACGCATGCACACACACGCATGCACACACACACACACACACACACACACACACACACACACACACACACACACACACACACACACACACACACACACGTGTGTGCGTGCGCGGTGAAAGCGGATTCTGTAGAATAATTTCATTATAAGGTTGTGAGCATGTGGATTAATGGTTTTACTGTCACAGAGAAGAAGACAGGGGATTTTCTCTTTTCTTCTCTCTGTTTCTCTCCAAGACGCTTTTATTTTGGCGTTTCCTCTCCACTTCCTTTTCTCCCTCTTCTTTTCTTTTATCCTTTTCATCCCCTCTTTCCCTCCTTTTTTTGTGGATTAGCTGTTGTTCAGTAGCTGCAGCCTCCTCTGGTTTCCATCAGGTGGACAAAATAACAGAAACACGACTTGAGAGGAGCCAATGAGAGGAGAGCGTTTAAAGGCGAGGATGTGATCGGCTGCTCCCATTGTTTTTATGTACCTAAATAGTTTGGTTTAACTTCGGTGGAGTCCTTTTCTCCATGTGGACAGTTAAAAGGCGGGTCCATCTGTGTTGGAAACACTGCCTACTTAGCCGTTAGCCAAAAGCAAAGTGAAGTGAGTCTGGTGGCTTTGAAGAGAGCGATATAACGGCTTCATTTCCCCGTCAGAAAGGGCTGTCTGATGGCGAGGTGAAGCGGCGGTGGACGGGAGCAGCAGAAAAACGTATTTTAGACACCTAAAATAAAATCAATATCAGTTTAAGTGTACGCTATATTTAGAATATTTTCACCACTTCACCTCGCCATCAGAGCGCCCTTTCTGACGGGGAACCTCAAAGCCACCAGACTCCATTCACAAAACCAGTAATTGAACCTCTCAGAACAGCGGACTTGCTGGTCTACAATCTCCTATCATTTTAAAAGCAATTTGACATTTTAGGTTCTGTGCTTTCTAACATTTATTTACATGCCGGTCTGTGTCTCATTGTCCTCGTGTGTTTTCCAGATCATTTGATTTGTGTTGTCTTTGTGTTCTGATTGGTTTTGTGTTGCGTCATGTCTCCTTGTTTTCATTCTGCTGTCACAGAAACCCCAGAAACCCCACCGAGGCTGCAGGCTGGATGTGAAACACATGTGTGTCGTGTTCACATTAACAAGTCTGCAGAGGTGTGTGTGTGTCTGTGTTACAGTGTCATGAACACATTTATTAGTGTGTGTGTGTGTGTGAGAGACGGCTGGCATGTCTCAGTCACCTGGCTCTGTCACCCTCCATAATCACTACAATCCAACAGAGAAATCTGCTCTAATCAAACGGGAAACGCCTCCATGATTCTGGCGCTCATTCACCCTGCGCTCTCTCTCTCTCTCTCTCTCTCTCTCTCTCTCTCTCTCTCTCTCTAACTCTCTCTCTCTCTCATCCATTCTTCCCATGTTTCTCTCTCATTGTGTGTGTGTGTGTGTGTGTGTGTGTGTGTGTGTCGGGCTCTCAGTCATGGAGGCAGCAGCAGCAGCAGCTGGCGAGGGCAGTCCCCAGAGGGATTGTGGGTAGGGAGGGGAAGGTTATGGCTTCACTCCCATCACCGATCTGTTTCCTATATATGTGTGTGTGTGTGTGTGTGTTGTGTGTGTGCGTGGTACAGTTCTGGTTCCGAGTGTGTGTCTGGTTTCACACAGACTGGCCTGGTTTGGTTTTAGTTTGGTTTATAGTCTGATCTGGTCTAGACGGTTAGATTGATTCATGTTTTTTAACGTTACCGACGCAGAATTTTATTTTCAAGAATGTTAAAAAAACAAACAATCAAAATCATAAAAAGTATGCACACAGTAGGGCTGCACGATTATGGCCAAAATATAAATAATCCTGATTATTGATCACGATGATTCATTGATTTTAGGGACAAAATATTTAAATAAACGGAGCGCTGCTTCATTACAACCGTTAAAAAATCTTAATTTTATCCTTGTACTCTTATTTTTATCTATATTTGGAAGCATAAAAACACACAATTCAAATAATTAAGAAATAAAATATTTTTATTTAAATATTTGCTTTGATTTAAAACAATCTTGGCATTAGTAGTTTTAATGATGTATTATAAGCTGCTTAGAGTGTTAGGAAGTTAAACAGGTCATAAGTCTCTATATATTTTCTATTTTCTATTATTCTCCTTCAAACAACTGGATTTATTAAAGTTTCTCACCAAAAACCACATTTGAACGCATCATGACAGCGTTATAATCCATCACCCAATACTCATTTCACTGAGTAGAGCCTGAATGCACCACGATGTGCTCCGTGCTGTCGGCAGACGAGCCGGTGGCTGTGATGCCTCTGAGCAGTGTCACGGGAACGATTTACAGTATAATACGTGTCTGATTAAGTTAACTTCTCCACACCGACGACTGATTGGCGGTTCATCTCCAGCTGTGAGTTTATGAAGCGCTTGATTTATACAGCTGAGTTTTCTATGAGCGGAGCATTTGTGTGAAGCCAAAATCATGATCGGGATTAATATTCGATTAATTGTGAAGACTTTCAAAATCACTGTACTTCCTTGGAAAGTCTTAGGACATCATAGCATTTTGTAATTGGCATGTGTTTACTTGCCCTGATTGGATTTTAATTGATCAGTTTAAGCTTAAAAAAAGCAACAAAAGTCATAATTTCAAACCCAAAATAGATAAAGAAACGTAGCTGTGATCACATCTTAGTGTGTTTCACAGTGTGAGTATTTCTTTAGATAAAAACATGGATACCTGATGCTCCAGATGTGGATCAGATAGAGCTTCCACCTGCTTCTAACAGTGTTTGTTTTGCCCGGCACGGATCCCCAGACGGGTGGGGTTTACTGCAGCGGGGAGCGTTTGCTCTCCTGCTGTCAGACTCTCACAAACACCTTGTATACTCCGGGTGTTGGAAGCCCGCTGTAAACCAAGTCTCTTTAAATTTTTACCGTGAGAGTTAGCGGCGTGTCAAACATAACCTCTCGCTCCGCCGCCGCTGCTGCTGGGGGCGTTTGTTTTCCACTCCAGTACGTGCCTCGGCACTAAATCAGCCGGTTAGAGAGACGAGCTAGAAGAGCGGAGCAGCCTCCGTGCAGCAGTCGTACCTGTGTGTGTCTTATTGTGATGTTACGTCTCGCATGTATACCTGTGATTCTGTGCGTGTATGTGCATTTGAACACGTCTGTGCACATGATTTCACATTTGTATGCATCAAACTCCGTGTGTTTGTAGGAGAAGAAAAGTACAAAAAGTAAATGAGAATCACATCAGAGCAGCGGGAGGAGATCGAACCAGAGAGGAGGAGGGTTTATCAGGATGGATGGGAGTCACTCGTCCAACAGAGAAAGAAACCTAAAGGGATGAAGACGAGGAACAAGAGGGGAAGAATCATCTTAATGAGATTTAGAAAAAACAAAAAAAGGAAATCATTTTGTCAGTCTGGGAGCACTTTATCTGCAGAGAAGTATACAGAGAAATCATTAATGGGGAGTAAACAGACAGAGCTGCTGGTTTATGGATTCATAACTGGAGCACACAGAGAGAGAAAAACACCCAACGTCAATACGAGTTCATTTGTTAAACTGGAAATGAGATCTGGATGAAAGAGACGGAGAGAAAGAAGGTCATGAAGACACAGTTTTATCTGTCTGAATGTTTCTGGGAGGAAGTTAAGATCTCATTGGTCCGTTGGAACGTTGGAGTCTCCGGCCAAAGTGGTTAGCCTAGCTTAGCATAAAGACTGGAAGCAGGAGGAAACGGCTAGCCTGGCTTTGTCCAACCGTATTAATTATTAATTAGGGCTGGCAAGAATCTGGTGGTACGATACGCATCATGATACGGGCTAACCAATCCATATATTTGGATATATTGTGATCTTTTTTTTTTGGATGGTGCATGTCTGTAAAGGGGAGACTCATGGGTACCCAGAGAACCCATTTACATTCACTGATCTGGAGGTCCGAGGTCAAGAGACCCCTTTGAAAATGGACATGACAGTTTTTCTTCGCCAAAATTTAGCGCAAGTTTGGAGCGTTATTTAGCCTATTTTTTAGTCCAAAATAATGTCCGAAAAAATGTACAATACAAATTCTGAAAATAATCCAAAAAAGTCCCCAAAATGCAAAAAAAAAAAAAAAAAAAGTCAGACAAACGTCCGATAAAAAGTCAGAAAATTGTCCAAAAATTGTCCGAAAAAAGTCCGAAATCGGCCGGGTCCGATGGTGGGCCATTGGATTTTTAAGAAATGAATTAATAATCGGTAATGTTTTG